>NC_064411.1:14037500-14337500 GCF_023375975.1 Astyanax mexicanus | reverse complement strand
TGTTATTTTACAATCTTCCACAATATATATATATATATATATATATATATATATATATATATATATATATATATATATATATATATATATATATATATTGTGAAGAAACTTATTTTACCTTGGGTGTATTGACAAATATCTTACAATTATGATTACTTATCTTAGTATCTATAATTACATAATCATTGTGTGAAACCTTGTATTTTATATGCATTAACCAATACTCACAGTGTATTTTATACACATTTATATAGAAGATTAACCAATACTCACAATATATATTATTTACACATATAGATAAACATTGTGACTTGCGTAGCTCAGGCTTGAAGCATTTCGTTCACTGCATGACCCCAACTAACGGTCATCAACTCGACTGGCACACTCCGTACGAGACTAAATTTCTACAGAGGAGGCTTTTAGATCAAAGCGGCCTTCTGTGTGTGGGGGAACCTGCAGCGGCCTTCTGTGTGAGGGGGGTGATGCACACACACACACAGATAGTAACACAGTCAAGGTCAGACACTAGTGGTCTGGTCAGACACGTGAAACTTGAGTACTAACACATGAAATTATGCATATTAACATGAGCTAATCGTTAGCAACGCCTCATCAGCAGGTTTCACGTCATTTGGGGTATAAAACATGGAGTCAGATCAGAGGGGGTCAGAACTTATACTGGGACGGCTGTTAGACGGTCTTTCATGTGTGGGTTCTCCTGAATATTCAGTACTTTGTAATAAATACTTGGTTTGCTTTCAACTTCACTCCACCTGTCTGCGACTCTCTATCAAACGAACACGTAGGGGAGTTGTACCCCGGATGAGGGGTGGGTGTGGACCCATCTTTCATTTTCTTTTCTACAACACTAGCCAATGCTAGCTTACACTAGCTAAATGAAGCTAGCTACCCAGCAAGCCTTTTAACTTTTAACGGTTTATCAACAATCAGTCTTAATGAACTCTGGACTTTATATGCTAAATATTTAAATGTATATAAACAGGCTAGTTAATGGGATGGCAATACCTGCTGTGACGGGCTGCAGGGTTTCTGCATGGACCTCACATAGAGAGAGAATAGACACCTCCAAAAATTCTGGCTCTCAGACAAGCATCTGAAAAGTTCTGCTCAGGGTTCTGCAGGGAAGATCTCTGAGCAAATGGTCCACGTTAGCCTCCTGACAGCAAATACACTCGGTTGCAGTCGGCACGGCAGTGCAGTGACCGCATCTGCACTTGGTAAAGTTAGTGTTATGAACACGAAATGATGACCAATGAGTCAGAGCTTAGAATTTAAAATGTATGAAAGTTTACTGGAAAAATAGTTTCAGCATTACATATATATATAAATATATATTAGAAAAGAGTAAAAGTACATCAACGAGTGAACACATAGTGTAATAAAATCGTGATAGATCAACACATTCACAACCCAAAGAGAGAGAAAGAGAGGGAGCCCTCCAGACTTAATCCAAGCAGTTATACATTTATCCAGTCCAGTTAACAGCTTGTTGTTCCAATGATGTGATCAGCTCCAGCCTGTCTGAGCAACAAGTTCTTATCATGATGTTGTTCAGCTCTGTGTCCTTCATGAACACAGCAGACAGTCCTTGTGTTCCAAACAATCCTTATGTGCCCTAAAGTCTGTGAGAAGATGAAACAGAGGAAAAGAGTGGATGGGAAGATCTTCTGGCATGTGTGCGACTTTACGGCGTGTAGAACAGGCATGCGCTGGCTATCTGAGGAGAGGTTCCCAGCACTTCACTCAGAGAGCTTGTTGTCTCCTAGTTCATATGCACTGGTCCCAGAACAGCAGTGAAGCTTCTCTGCCACTCAGGGTCATGTTCTCCTCACAGCTCTCACTGTTGATGAAAACACTCTGACCTTCCTGATTTCTGAAAAAGTACAAACAACCTCCAAAGCCCTGCGTCATTGTGACAGTTAAAAAGAGAGCAGTTTTTAAATAAATTATTAAGTGAACAGAAAAAAGTAATAACTGTATATATAAATGTATAAAACATAGAAGTAAAAATAAGAGTGTGCAGGTGTGGTTACCTCCAATCACACCCTTCACCAAATAATAACATAAAACAGGCCCAGGATGGATAGGTTCCAGGTCACAGAAAGGTTATCAACCATATAGTGAGAAAACACGAGATTGCAGATCTTGCAATATAAAAGAATTTTATTGAAACACACACGAGTAAATATTAGGGGTATGAATCTCTCAGTGTTTCGATTTGATTTGATTCCGATTTTTGGGGTCAAGATTCGATTCAGAAACGATTTTCGATTCTAGAATGATTTATCAATTCAAATGGCCTATAAATTTTGTTTAAATTATGTGAGAAGATAAAAAGATGAAAGGACAATTTAAACAAATAGAACATTTATTTCAAACAATAAACTTGACTAATCCTGTATTCATTTCTAAAAGGTAGACATTGTTAAAACTAGAAAACACTCATAAACAGCCACAAGGTCAAGAGTGGAACGTTAGATAGGCTATAATTATGTAACAAGCAGAGAAAATACTAAATACACTAGCTTTTAGCATGCACACCCCTCTGTTGCCTAACTGGGAGTTCACCTACTGTCGCGCAGAGCTTTTTAACAGTTAAAGAGCTCCGCAGGACAGTTAAAAAGCTCAGCGCGACAGTAGCTTCACCCAAAAAACACGTTTTTAGGAAAATGAGAATCGATTCTGAATCGTTCAATGTTAGCTCCAATCGATTTTTTCCTGCACCCCTAGTAAATATAGATGTGAAGCAATGCAAGGATAATAGTTGTTACTGGATAAAAAACAATCAATGAACTAAATTAATTGGATATTCTTAGTAACTTTGGAGATTAAAAAGTCTTAAGCAAGATACAATATCTAATAAGAAAAAGAGTAAAAAACTTGAGTTAAACATTAACCAAATATCCCTCTATGGTAACAGAGAGAACAACAGCAGGGGCAATAAATGAGCCAGCAACTTTACTGCGCTATACAGGTCTGGAGGGAGTTGATTTCAGTGTGAGAACTACGGCTGGAGCGTTTTATTTAACCTCTGGAAAAGATTTTGTTGGCCTTTCTGTGGGGTCTGAATGCTCCACCCGGCACAGTGTCGTCTCTCTGTGGCTCTGGGTCACACTTTTGGAAGCACACTCTCTCTGGAGTTCCTCAGGTGGTGTTTTCCCCTTATCCTTTCATATGGGTGGCCTGGCAGTTGATAGCATGAACTAAGCTATGCTAAGCTTGGGGAACTGAGGACGGCTTCCACAGAGGAAAAACAGAGATACTGGAAATTAACGGAAATAATTAAATCTGTATATACTAGAAAAGCGATTAAATGCATTCAAAACCTTTTAGGCATAAGCACTGAAGGTTTGATCCAAAATGCTTAGTTGCAGACTAAGAATCCTACTGTACTCCTAACAACATCTACATTTTAAGGACTAAATTATGCTAATCTAACATTTGGTGCAAACACTGGCAGTGCCCTCACTCGAACTTAAACAACCTTCCCTTCTTCAGAACTGAACTCCTACCGTAACTACCCTAAAAACTGACCTAAAAACTCACGAAGAATGTCTTGGAATATCAAACATACGAGAAAACATAACATTAAATTCAATAAACATCATCGCTGGATCAGATTCATTTTGCTGAACCTGTAAAATCCATTGTTAAATTCTGTTCATGTTTGTTTCTGGTGGAACGTATCCCTAGTGACAAAGTGAAACATTTGTGTAGGATAAGGTGTTCTGTCTGAAAGATTTACGATTTGCGCTTTTTATTGCCGTGGAACAAATTTGGGACAGTTTTCTCTCCTGTGTGAATGCGCTGGTGTCGTTTGAGATGACTCTGTTGATTAAAACTCTTCCCACAGACTGAGCAGTGATACGGTTTCTCTCCTGTGTGAATGCGCTGGTGATTTTTAAGTTGACTCTGTGTAGCAAAACTCCTCTCACAATCTGAACAGTGATACGGTTTCTCTCCTGTGTGAATGCGCTGGTGATTTTTAAGTTGACTCTGTGTAGTAAAACTCTTCCCACAGTCTGAGCACTCATACGGTTTCTCTCCTGTGTGAATGCGCTGGTGTGTTTTGAGATCACTCTGTGAAGTAAAACTCTTCCCACAGTCTGAGCACTCATACGGTTTTACTCCTGTGTGAATGCGCTGATGCAGTTTGAAGTTCCCCAGTCGATTAAAACTCTTCCCACAGTCCGAGCAGTGATACGGTTTCTCTCCTGTGTGAATGCGCTGATGCAGTTTGAGAGTCTCCAGTCGATTAAAGCTCTTCCCACAGTCCAAGCAGTGATATGGTTTCTCTCCTGTGTGAATGCGCTGGTGTATTTTGAGTTTAATCTGTTTAGTAAAACTCTTCCCACAGTCTAAGCAGTGATACGGTTTCTCTCCTGTGTGAATGCGCTGATGTTGTTTGAGAGCACTCTGGGTAGTAAAACTTTTCCCACAGTCTGAGCAGTAATAAGGTTTCTCTCCTGTGTGAATGCGCTGGTGTTTTTTAAGATCACTCTGGGTAGTAAAAATCTTCCCACAGTCTGAGCAGTAATACGGTTTTACTCCTGTGTGAATGCGCTGATGCAGTTGGAAGTTCCCCAGTTGATTAAAACTCTTCCCACAGTCTGAGCAGTGATACGGTTTCTCTCCTGTGTGAATGCGCTGATGCAGTTGGAAGTTCCCCAGTTGATTAAAACTCTGCCCACAGTCTGAGCAGTGATACGGTTTCTCTCCTGTGTGAATGCGCTGGTGTATTTTGAGATTACTCTGTGCTGTAAAACTCCTCCCACAGTCTGAGCAACGATACGGTTTCTCTCCTGTGTGAATGCGCTGGTGTATTTTGAGAGCACTCTGTGTAGCAAAACTCTTCCCACAATCTGAGCAGTGATATGGTTTCTCTAATGTGTGAATGCGCTGATGTTGTTTAAGTTTACTCTGGGTAGTAAAAATCTTCCCACAGTCTGAGCAGTAATATGGTTTTACTCCAGTGTGAATGCGCTGGTGTATTTTGAGATGACTCTGTTGATTAAAACTCTTCCCACAGTCTGAGCAGTGATACGGTTTCTCTCCTGTGTGAATGCGCTGGTGTATTTTGAGATGACTCTGTTGATTAAAACTCCCCCCACAGTCTGAGCAGTGATACGGTTTCTCTCCTGTGTGAATGCGCTGGTGTATTTTGAGATTACCCTGTACAGTAAAACTCTTCCCACAGTCTGAGCAGTGATACGGTTTCTCTCCTGTGTGAATGCGCTGGTGTTTTTTGAGATCACTCTGTTTAGTAAAACTCTTCCCACAGTCTGAGCAGTGATACGGTTTCTCTCCTGTGTGAATGCGCTGGTGTATTTTGAGATGACTCTGTTGATTAAAACTCCCCCCACAGTCTGAGCAGTGATACGGTTTCTCTCCTGTGTGAATGCGCTGGTGTATTTTGAGATTACCCTGTACAGTAAAACTCTTCCCACAGTCTGAGCAGTGATACGGTTTCTCTCCTGTGTGAATGCGCTGGTGTTTTTTGAGATCACTCTGTTTAGTAAAACTCTTGACAGAGTGCTGATATCTCTCCATGTTGGGACTTTGCTTTATTTGTCTGCATCAAACAATTTCTGCGTGTTCTGGAGATTCTTCTGGATGGCTTGTGCTTCACCTCTTTCAGCAGTTTAACTTTGATCTTTTGATAAATATCCTGGTTGTTGGTGATGAATTTCAGGAGAATATTTTCATTTCTGGAAAAGACAAAAATGCCAGTGAATATTAAAATAAAAGCAAGTCATTTAACTGAACAGAACTGCCTAAATCAGTTAAACTATACAGATAAAACTACAGGGACATCTTCATATTTCCATAAAAAGGGGGCGCTGGTGGTCTTCCAGCCACCTGTTTAGTGCCTTTATAAGGACTTCCCACTGTTCAGACACTCTTAATTATGTTATGGTCTCACAAGAAACTGAGAACTTAAAGAAAGAAAGAAAGAAAGAAAGAAACGTGCCGAAAAAACAACATGCAGTGGTTTGAATCACGGTGCCGAAGCTTGATTCGTTCTACATTGATCACGTGACCAATGATGTCCGAAGCCTTTTCCTTTACACTAAATTATAAAATATTTCATACATCTTAAAAAATGACAGTAATTAGGGTTGGGCGATGTCTCCTTAATGGGCAGATGATGATGTTTACAGTGAAACAACGCTATGGTCGATGATATCGGGGTGATGGGGGGGGGGTGATGGCGGGGGGGCTGACAGAGCATTGACTGGTGTGTCACGGGAGCGTGTAGGTTACTACAATCAAAAATGTTGGAGTACTGAATACTACATACTGGGCAGTGTGTAGTATGCAGTACATACTAGTGCAGTATGCAGTATAGTTGTATGCCATTCTGAATACAGCCAGTGTTTAAAACTAATAAAAGCTTTTTTTAAAACTTATAAATGCATAATGTAGATAATAAAATAAGTACTAAATTGTACTATTGTGAAATAGTACAGTATAAAACATGCTGTCAGCAGCTGAAATAAATATTTTTTCTTTATAATGTTACTTCTGTTAAACATTAAGTCACGTTGTTAGACATATCTGTATATGTAACAAAATATTTTAAATACAGGTAACATTAACAATTAGTTTACATCAGTCAACTGTGCTTACAACAGTAAGAAACATTGTAAAATTGTTAATTAATGCTTCAACTAGTTATTACATGACAAAAGTTTAGACATTATTCACCATTAAAATTCCTAAAAACTCACGACTTAGTTAACAGGATCTACTACATTTTTAAACATTGGTAATTTAGTAATATGTGATGTCTTGTTTAGAGTCATTTAACAAATTTATGTCAGATATTGTGGACACATTTTTAGAAATCCACTTATTCTGATGCATTTTACATCATAATGCCAAATATTTCTCAAGCCAAATGTAGCAGCTCGTCTGCTGCTCTAGTATGCTTGTTAAAGAGCAGACGGAGAGGCAGGTCTCATTCTCTCCTCCTGCCTTTATTCTCTCTACACATTTACACCAAAAAAATAACCCAGCAGATTATTAAGTGTCTGCAACTGCATATACATCTCCTACATATCACCGACTCAATCCCGCACGTTCTGCCTGACCTGCGCAGCGCATCAATTAATTCATGCGTTGAGCTTTAAACGCGCAGATAAGCTGTAACTGGTGGATCAGCACAAAAATCACAGTGTGATTTATTACATTAAAACACAGAACATTTTCCTCTGCTGAACCTGACAGATCCCGAGAACAGCGGGGGAATTCTCGCCAGCCCGAGTTCATGCATCGGGTCAGACAGGCTGGAGTTCAGGCTGGGGTTTAGGCTCATGTTGAGGCAGAAAATCTAAACTCTAGTAGTCGATTCAGCAGAACAAAACGTTGAGAAAGAACCACAACATACCTGCACATACACAACAAAAATAATCCCAGTCGATTATTAAGCATCTGCAACTGGATATACATCTATAAAATATGAAACAGAAGTAAATACAGCACATGAACACACATTTTCAGGCTCAGTCACATGTAGTGCTTTGGCGCTGAAACGGCTGTACCTCAGAGCTGATAACCCGACCGGGGCAGAAATAATTAATTATTAGGTAAAATATATTTCAATACCCGCTAAAAATGCACAGAAGAGTGACTAGAACTGATATAAGAGCTCATTTTTCCAGTAACTTTTCTCAAAAATACTTATATTTGCTTAAAACAGCACTTTTTCACGGAGCTCCTCAGCTCTGTTTTCCTCCTGCGCTGCATTCAAGCTCCTCCGGAGCTACGGGGGCCGCGGAGGGACAATTAATAAATAAAACACGTAGTTCTCTTGTTGGTGCAGGGAATTGTAGTTCATAGTAAAATCACAGAAAAATAATGACCTTTTTACTGTTACAACACATCAAACAACCTCCAACAGGAGTGTTAAACATAACAAGAGTCTCTTTTGTTCACTAAAGGATAAAATAATTATAATAATATTCTAAGGATTCATATTATTTTATGTATTTTTTTAAATTATTTTTGTAGTGTCTTTAACTCTGTTACACAAATGTTAGTTTCTTCTATTCTGTTTCTTCTCAGTTTAATCCATTCTGTTAAATTGTGTACTTTTATCAAGTTGCTCAAAGTGTGATGATTCTTCTTATTGTCATCAAATTCATGTTTTATTGTATTTTATTATTAAAGTATCAGCAAAGGAGCAGCTGTTTAATGGTTTAACTGGGATTTCTTAAAAACAGCAGGGCTAAATATATTTTAATTTGCTAACATTTGTGTTTACTATTACAGTGAAACAGCAAGTTTTCTGTTAAATCAGTAAGCCAAATAACGTTACTTAGTGAAATTACTTTTTAAACCTGAACTTCTCCTCGCTATGATCACTAAATCTTCCATTTTTACATTTAAAATTGTACAAGCTGACTTTTATTTTGACGGTAGTCACATGACTTGCCAGCACCAACAGTTTGTATACCGTGGTGTCAAAATGAAGGATTTTAAGTTTTACAGAGCTGTGAAGAGTTTTTATTACATTCACGCCATCCTGCAACAAAGGAATGGGCATGGAAAGTGTGTGTGTGTGTGTGTTGGTGGAGGGGGTGTGTGTTGAGAGGGATGGGGGTTCGCTCTCATGCTCTCTCTGAGAATAAAATAAACTGATATTTTGATGGACGTGTTGTACCTCATTTTTAATGGTTAGTAGGATATTGATACAGGACCACATTTGGAGACATGGTATTTGGTTCCCATTTCTAAACATGAATCACAGAGTTTTGGCAAATTTATGAGCTTGCTGATTGTCACGTCTGGTGCTGTTAGCTCCTCTGTCCCTTCCACACCCAGCTCTAACGGAGGTTCTCAGGTCAACAACTATATTACCCAGATTGCCCCACCCGCTGACATCACACACTCACCTGGTCACGTGACACCTCACCTGCTTCCTCCAGGAAGTCCCGAATATTGATTACGGCACTATAAAAGAGCACTCCACACAAACACCCACGCCGCGTATTGTAGGTTCTCCTCTTTACAAAGCGTTACTTTATCTCTTGTCTCAGTTTATTTCGTGTATGACCTTGCCTTTGTTTTTCTCGACGCTGATTATTGCCTTTGCCTCTGATATTGGATTGCTTGTGTATTACCTGGACTGTGTTTTCACTACTGCCTCTTGGATTACCTCTGACATTGGATCTCTCGTGTATGAACTCTGGACTGTTTCTTGTTTATGGTATGGTTTTGTCTTCATTGCTCTGGTTATTGGGGATTACCCATTTTTCTGTATTGACTACGTCTTACATCTGTTTATTTTATAATAAACACAATTTTATCAGTATCTGCACGTGTCTACATTCTGTGCTCACCATGACACTGATAAAATGTACCATGCAGAATTTCAGGTCCAGCAAAACCAGGCGCAGACAGCTGTTATTTATAATAATGTGCTGTGTATTTTAAGGAAAAAAAAATTCTTTGTTAGCTTGAGAAATACTACAACTGGTCAAAGACCACCCCCCATAAGATGGGTATAACCCAAATAGGTTTGCTATAATGCTGAACTAATTAAATTTCTAAAATGTCATACACCTGTTAATACTAAACTGACACAGTGTAAAACGCACAGTTTATAAATCAACTGCTCCAGAACAAAGACAATTATTAATAATTATCAATTATTATTAATTACAAATTATTTTCTGGTTGATGTTTGTATTTTGTTTGTAATTTATCTCCCAGTCTATCTAGATTTGTCATGGTATGTACAGAATGCAGACACGTACAGATACTGATAAAACAATGCTTATTATATAATAAACAAAGGTAGATTGTGATTGGTACACAAAAACAGGTAATCACCAATAACAGGAGCAATGTAGACAAAACCATACCATAACCAAGAAACAGTCCAGAGTTCAAACACGAGAGATCCAGCAGCAGAGATAATCCAAGAGGCAGTAGAGAAAACACAGTCCAGGTAATACACAGGTAATCCAATATCAGAGGTCATACACGAAAATAGCTGAGACAAGAGATATAGAACGCTTTGTAAAGAGGAGAACCTACAATACGCGGCGTGGGTGTTTGTGTGGAGTGCTCTTTTATAGTGCCAGTAATCAGTATTCAGGACTTCCTGGAGGAAGCAGGTGAGGTGTCACGTGATCAGGTGTGTGCGTTATGTCAGCGGGTGGTGCATTCTGGGTAGTGTAGTTGTTAGACTGAGAGCCTCCGTTAGAGCTGGGTGTGGAATGGACAGAGGAGTTAACAGCACAAGACGTGACAAGGTTACAGAAATGTGAACTGTAAAGTAGTTTACAGACTTGGTATGTGTAAAAATAAATAAAAACACCACAGGCTTATACATTTTAATAGTTTTTTTTAATTATAATTAGTTTAAACACCTATCAGTTTTTTGTTTTTAGCAACATACAAAACACAACAATATACAATAGTACAAACTCTTGTAGAGGATAATAGCTACAATTTAGAAGCTAGGGGGAGCATACACAAACATACAGACTAGAGCAACGTAATAAAATGATAATCTTAGACAAAAGCTTACTAGAGATCTGGTGTGTGATGATTCTACCAGTTTTCCATTTTCTTAATGTAGTGCCCCTTAACTCTAGGCTATGCTATATGAGTTAGGTGGGTACGTGCTCTGTCATATAATTAATGAGCTGCTAGACAATGTTTGTATAATATGGAATTAATTACTGCTACCCGTTATTACCTTGAGCCCTATGTGTAAAACCTTACATCTGCCACATTTATATGTAACTTGTGTAGTATAAGAAACTTAAACCATCCAATATGTGACTCTGTACTAGATCTAGCAAAATAAAACACAGCCTATAATAGAAATAAAAAATAAACCATAGAAATGACTTTAACTGTAGCTAGTATATTTATTTAAAATCCAGCCAGCCCAGTATATACTGGAGTTATCTCAATCTAGCTGTTCAAAAGAGATGTTTCAATTCACAGAACCAGTATATAAAGTGAGTTAAACAAAACAATGGGCATATTAAACACAAATAGTTATTTATACTACCCCCTGCAGTTTCAGATATACCAGATTGATAAGTATCAGACTTATTAATTATCAAAACAGACTTATTGTGGGCCCACACTCAATAAACCTTTGAGACAGATAATTTAGGGTTTCAGTTATTACTCAGAAAAAAATTAGAGAAAAACAAATAAACAATAAATGCGGGGTACCCCTTTTTCTGTAGTGTCTGTGTGTGTGTACGTTGCAGGCCTGAATAGCTGCTTGTAGAGAACGTTGTGGCCTCAACTAAATGGCCGCTTCGCGAACTTTCGCGCCAGAAGAAACACTTGGCCTACTCAGGTCCGTGGAGTGGAATGGAGTAGAGAGCTGCAGTCTTGCCTCTGAGAGGGAAATCCAGCGTTGCCAGAGGAAGTCTGAGCCTCGCGGCAGCTCAGACCGCTATCTGGTGAGGGTGGAGGTGAAAACGGTGCACTTGTACCTGGTACTCAGTCTCGCTGATTCAGTCCACTGGGGAAGCGAACTTTAGCTGACCGGAGTGCTGTTAGCCGATGGGGCTAATGCTAGCGGAGTCTAGTGCACACCTCAGCAGCAGAACCTCAGTCAGAACTGAACTTTTACGAGGGAGCGTTTCCCTCGTTTCTAACTCTTTGGGCTTCTCAGTCCACTTTAAGGCTCTCTTGTTGACAACCACAGCGCTGACTTGCCAACAAACTCACAAAATATAACGTGTTTTACATTATTTTCCTACGTTGAGATGCTGCGTTTATCTCTCTCCACATCTCTCTCCCCGTCTCCCTCGCTCTCTCCATATCTCTCTCCCCGTCTCCCTCGCTCTCTCCATATCTCTCTCCCCGTCTCCCTCGCTCTCTCCATATCTCTCTCCCCGTCTCCCTCGCTCTCTCCCAAAACACACACACACTCCTCTCCTTCCCGCCCCCTACTGACAAAAGACCAATCAACAGACAAGGCAGACTCTATCTATGAGTGACAACACTTTTAGCCAATGAAAACGCTTTTCAACTTACAAGTCTCATACTCAGTATTTTAACACATTTGTTATACACAGTTTCTTTTTTTTTTTTTTTTTTTTTTTACCCATGAACTTATATATTTTAACATTTTAACCATATTAAACAGTTTTTAGTGATTTTAAACCCTTTACAACATAGGCACTTTACGAAATAAAATAAAAATAAATCCAAAATTTACCAGGGGCTACATTAATTTACTTAATGAAGAATAATATGACTTAAATTCATTCATGAAACTGGGGAAAGAGGGCTTATTTCCCTTTCAGTTACTGCAGTGAATGTGGTATTTTGCTAAAAGTAAAATTATATTTATGGCATCAGAGAAAGCTGAACTTAAGTTGTTCATATAAAACAAAATGTCCTCTACCTCAAAAGAAGGAATATTAAGTTTGATATTAATCCAATTTCTGATGTCCATCCAAAAAGTGTGTGAATATTGACATGAAAAAACCAAATGCTCCAGAGATTCATTTTCTGACTTACAAAAAGTACATAATTCAACATCAAATTTGAATATTTTTTCAAGAAACAGGGCTACAGGATAAATCATATTTATAATTTTGAAATGGGTCTCCTTCACTTTAGGAGATATGGGCCAGTTTACAAATTTGGAATAATCAAAAGTCATATTTATATTCTTATTATTAGGAAGTTTCTTGAAAGAAGCTCCATTATATTCATAGTAAATCTTCTGTTTCAAATCATCATTGATAGTCTTATTATCACACTTGGAGTCTACTAAATTACAGTCGTTCACTTTTAATGTGGGCATCGAAACAGTCACCTTTGAATATAAAATGACTTGTTTGATTAACAGAATCAATGCTAAAGGAATCGCTTTGCACACCTTCTTAACATCTTTAAAACTCCAAAGATTATATTGACGTATATTTGAGCATACATATTTGCAAGCAGGGTTATTTACCATTAAGCAGGGTTATTCACTATTATTCTATATATTTTCCACACAGAATGGCCTCTGGACCACAGGGAACAGATGGAGTTAGGCTCTAACTTAAACACATTAGAAAGGGGAACACTTCTTTCCCCTCCCATACATTGAGTCAGACTTACTTATGTATGTGCGCTATAGGAGCGTACGTTAAGTGTTTCCAGATGTGAGGTGTTTTCAAACATAAAAGGCTGGACTTCAGCAATTCAAGCCAGAGAGCTACAGATCAGATTTGAGAAAACAACTCTCTCCAAGCAAACCTGGGTGCTTGTTGATGATGCTGTTCTTCGTACTAATTATTATTTTTTCTGTAATAGATTTTCTTATATACAAAGAACAGTATCAGCGAAAACTTATTTCATGCATCTACATGACATCACAGCTCAAGATTCTACAGCTTGCTAATTTAACAGAAAACTCCATATTGTACTGTATTAATACACAGAATAAAACATGTTAGCAAATTAAAGTATCTATGCCCATGCTGTTTAATAAAAACTGTTAAAACACTGTAATAATAATAATACTTAATAATAATAATACTTAATAATAATTATACTTAATAATATTTAGTAACAATAATACTTAATAATTAATAATAATAATAATCAGATTATTATTAAAATTATTATTATTATAATACAATGCAATAAATACGTGAATGTGACAATAAGAATAAGAAGTCACTTCACACTTTGACATTGTTTAAAAAAAAATACACAACTAAACAACCAGCATTGTCAGGTCCTCGCCCTGTTTTGTCTGTTCTTGTGCCTGTTGTGTTGTTCCCACGTGACCCCTGCTTCTCTGTGTCCCCTGTCTCAGTAATTTTCCACCACAAGTCTCATTTGTAGCTCCGCCCCTACCCCAGGTGTTTCCAATTCTTGTGTGTTTCAAGTCACTATAAATATCCCCCCTCTGTCACTTGTCCCTGGTCGGTCTTTGCACTAACCTCTGTTGTTTTGTCTCTCTGTGTTTCTCCGCGTTTCATAGCCCTAGTCCTTGCTCTGTGTTTTTCTCTGTTTATTTCTTGTTTGGTTTTTTCTAGTTTCTTGTTTAGCTCCGTGTTCCCTAGCTCCCTGTATATACTCTGCTTTGTGTTTATTTCTAGTTTAGCTCCTTGTATATATGTTATTATTTTCTCGAGTTTGTTTATGTTCTCTAGTCCCCCTCGTTTATTTTGGTTTATTATCTTTGTTACGTGTTTACTTGTTTCTTTGTTTATCTTTGTTATTTATTTAATAAATTATTATTTGTTTTGCCCTTACCTGCACTTGCGTCCGTCTCCTCGTCTACCTGCCTGGGTCACCCACCGTAACAAGCATTATAGATAGATGCTTTATTTTATTTATCCCGATGGAATTTTAGGGAATTTATACACTTAAAGAATGGAAAAAACTGAGAAGAAACAGAATAGAAGAAACTAACATTTGGGTTGAGAAATATTTGGCATTATGAAGTAAAAAGTAAGTATATCCTGTTAATTACTTATGATCTGAGCCAATAATTTAAGGAATTTTAATAATATAGAATATTTAAACATTTGTCATTTAAAAAGTGTAGGCATTTTACAATGTGTGTAACTGTTGTAAGCATGGTTAATTGATGTACATTTATTATAAATGTTACCAGTATTTAAAATATTTTGTTAAACATATACAGATATGTCTAGCGACATGATTTATTGTTTAATTAAAGAAGCAATATGGAGAAAATAAATTTCTTTAGCCACTGCCAGCATGTTTTATACTAGGCGAATAGTATAAATATGTAGATTTCAGAGGTTTGACTGTACTAAAACTAGTGTTGCTGGGTAATACAGTTTTGCGCTGGGACTTTATTAATGTATTCTGATTCAGGAGACATAACTCTTTCATAAAAGTAACATTATAAGAAAAAATATATTTCTTTCTAAGACGAACTTGACTGAAGGTAAGTTTCTAACTTTACTCGGAGCATACTAAATGTGGTCAGCTCCGTTTCTAGAACAGGTAATTGAATCAGGCAACACTAAGATTTACCGGAGATAGAACTAACATCACAATAAAAGTCCCGTCCTTTTATACATATATATATATTTTTTGTGGTAAGATTATTATAATTATAAATGCACTTATTGTAGCTAACATTTTCACCATTCGACCAAAAAAATAAAATCAAATGAAATATAAACCGTATTCAGAATAATGATCCTTATTGATTTATCCCCAATACTTCTGTTCTGTTCAAAGCATCTACTACATCATTTTATTTACCAATTAAATACAAATTCAGATGCATTAAACAGCTAAACAATGTCTTCTTTATTATATCTGAACTGATGTGTTAATCCTCCAGCCTGATGCTTCATTTACACTATCTAGCACTGAGTCTTGTGAAGCAGTTTTGTGTTAAATCCACCCTGTTCACTCTGTAACACAAGCACCCGTCCACCTGACCCTCTATTTCTGTAAACATATATTACTGTGAGAATTCTGATTCAACATGCCATTATATTAATAACGCACTCTGTGTATTGAACATTGGAGTAAAATAAATGATATTGGGCAGATACAGTCTGCTTCTGATAGATACAATAAACGAACCAATGATAAATATTTTCAACAGGACAATTTTAAAATCGTATTGTAATTGTTAAGAAGAGCTAGCTGGTATTAAACCATGTAGAAGCCACTGTGGTCCATCTGATTAAAATGCTGGAGATGATGTACTCTGAAAACAGTATTTACTGCAGCAGAGGAGTTGTGGTATATACAGAATAGATGAATGCAATCCGACTGTGTGAGTGTGTGATTCTGAAACAACAGATATAAAAGGGATACTTGAACTACTTGAAACACATCACTGACTAAAATTTACAACACTAACACCTAAACAAAGATACACACTTCTATGAGGTGTTATCTGGTAATAATAATAGGCAGATCAGAAACAGCTAGAAGCTATACAGAGCTATACAAAGAGCTGATCAGTTAGCATAGCATGTAACTCCTTGAAAGTACACCTACAACTTGGAAAGTAATAGTTATCTACACTTTATGAATAAACAGCAGTGTAGGTACTTACAGGTATCTGAATGCACACAAGAATTAAATGTCCTCGGTAATCCCACAAAACTTTACTAAGCTGCACACCGTCCACTATCTCCACTGTTCCTCTACAGACTCCTCTCTATCTGTGGTATGCAAGCCCCCAACTGAGGCCCCTCAGTCTCAGCATCGCTCTGATTGGCTAAACAAGCGGAAGCATGAGGGTTGCAGGCACTGTGGGTGGGACTCAGTGGAGGAGCTATTTAGCTCCTGAAGTCTTTGGGCCAACTCTTGGCTCTTTGTAACAGTAATTGTAAAATATAAATAAATATAAATAATCTCAGGTGTGTTTGTGCTTCTAATAATGATATAAAACATTGTGTTCTAAAGAACAGATTCTTCTATTAAATCTCTGCAGGCCCTATTTACCATAATAAGAACAGAAACATTCACCAAGACTCACTGATTTGTACACTGTAGAGAAAAGAATATATGAATTATAAGAAACAGTGAAGGTGTGAGTAATGTTTTAAAAAAACAACTAAATTTAAGTTTAAGAACTGTGTAAATAAACGTTAAATCTGTTAGCTAGTGAAGAGTAACTGTTTATTATACTTTGGGTTGATTGACAAATATCTTTCAGTTATGATTACTTATCTTAGTATCTGTAATTACATAATCATTGTGTGAAACCTTGTATTTTATATGCATTAACCAATACTCACCTTACATCTGATCATTTTTACTCACAGTGTATTTTACACGCATTTATATAGAAGATTAACCAATAATCACAGTATATTTTTTACATATATAGTAAAACATTGTTTGATCAGGCATGTGACTAACACAGACTCTATTATATGACAAATTAACCCACATGATACATTTACTAACACATTAACATATAACATATGAGATGTAGCTCATGCTTGAAGTATTTTGTTTACTGCATGACCCTAACTAACGGTCATCAACTCGACTGGTACGCTCGGTACGGGGCTAAATTGCTACAAAAAAGGCTCTTAGATCAAAGCGGCCTTTTGGTGAGTGAGTGCCTCCCTAAAAAAAACGCTGCTTCAAAGCGGGGGGTGACGCACACACAGATAGTGCCATGATGTTCCATTCTGGAAGAACACAGTCAAGGCCAAACACTAGTGGTCCAGTCAGACACGTGAAACTTCAGTACTAACACGTGCATGCTAACATGAGATGATTTTAACAACGCCTCAGCAACAGGCTTTACGTCATTTTGGGTATAAACAAGGAGTCAGATTAGAGGGGGGGCTGAACTTATACTGGGACGGCTGTTAACTGTCTGTTTGTATCGTTCTCCTGAATTCAGTAATAAAAACTTGGTTTGCTTTCAACTTCACTCCACCTGCCTACGACTCTCTATCAACGAGCACGCAGGGGAGTTGTACCCCGGACGAGAGGTGGGGGTAGCCCACCTTTCATTCTCATTTCTACAACACTAGTAAACGCTAACAATTAAATAAACTGAGGTAAAATTTGAGGATAATTTACTCTTACTAAGGCAAATTAGCTTAAAACAGATAGTAATTTGTAGAATTGTTAGAATGGTGGCAATTAGTTCCTCCAAATCGTTTAAAAACCTTTCTAGGTCACAGAAAACAGAAAATAAATGCTCTTTCTCCTCAGAAACTTTGGGTACATTCAGTAGCTAGCTTAGCCAACACTAGGAAGCTAGCTAATTCAGCTTTTTCCTAACTTACCAAAAATCAGCCTTTAATTATACTAATTAAATATGAATTAGTTTAATCTCATAAATTTACCCATAAATTATTCGTGCTTTTCTCAGTTTATTAAACAGTATAAGAGAAAGAGAGCTAATTCACTGCTAACTCTGTTAGCTGCTAACAGGCTAATGTTGACAGGAATCTGACAGGAGAGAATCTACTGCTGAATCAAAGCCTCATAAAGAGCAGATCATTTATAAAGAGTGCGTACGCATAAAAAGAGGGCAGAAATGTGCGTAAGCAACATCTCACGCAAGAATTGTGATTTATAAAGAAATACTTGGTGTGAAAACGAGCGTACATTTAAGCAAGGTTTAAGGCATGCGTATGCCTTCAAAAGTGTGCGGAGAGAGCGGGAATTAGTGGCATCATGTGGTAAAGTAGGGAATTGTTAGTAAATATATATATATATTAGCCGGGGCAACATGAGGAATATGCGAAAGAGAATACAAATTACATTTAAGAAAAAAAATATGCAAGAAATAAAAAATAAATAAATACCGGCCGTAAAACACTGTTAAACTGCTTTGTTTGTACATTTAGCTTGGCTAACTACCAATAATAATGGTCAGTAAAACAGCAAACACTGTTGTTTGGACATTTAGTTAGGCTAGCTACCAATAATAAAAGTCAGTAAATCAGCAAACTGCATATTTGAACATTTAGCTAGCTAGCAAACAATAATAATAGTCATTAAAACAACAATTGCTACATTTGTACATTTAGCTAGGCTAGCTAACAATAACAATAGACAGTAAAACAGGAAATGCTTTGTTTATACATTTGGTCAGTAAAATAGCAAATCCTGTATCGTGGCACGAGATCTCACGAGATTAAGACGTGACGATATTTCTCGTCAAGCTTAAACCTCTCACAGTTTAATGTGGACTTTTTAAGATACAACACTGGCAACTGGCAACACAGTAGCAGCGAGTTTGGTGGTTGAGCAGTGAGCAGAAGAGGAAAATTCGGGGAATTTGCATAGAACAGAGGTCACGGGCGGACCGTGGTCCGGGTCCGGACCCAAACCTATTGAGAAGGATTTAATTGTATACACGCTTTGCGGCACAGTAAATCACAGACCAATCACGTGTGAGGTAATATCACCAACCACTCTCTTCAGTCAATCAGATCTGTGCAGACGTGGAAAAAAAAATAAATAAACACACCGCTCCTCACGCGGGATCGAACCCGTGTTGTCAGGGTCGCGGTCCCGCTGCTCCGGCTGTTGAATTGGGACATGGCCGTGAAAAAAACGCCTTTATAAGGAGATAGTGAACCTGGGCGAGAATGGGCGAAAAAACGAGAACGGACGAAAACTAAAGTCACGCCGAGTGCGACAGAGAGACAGGTGAGGAATTTTGTATAACTGGATCATTCTGAATTCTAATTAAATACTCCTGGCATAGAAGATGCTTCTGCTACTTTTAACAGAGTGACAGACGGTAACAGAGTGACCAACAAGACTGTACTGTGCTTAAAACATGTTCTGTCTCTGTTTGCACTTCAAGCATAGTCTTAATATGACTGGTTATGCATAGTTACATTACAAGAGATTTAGGAGAAAAAAAACACAAACCATAGTCTTAATATAACTGGATATGACAATCTCAGGCCTATAGGTTTCATGTCAAACATGTGTTGAGAAAACACAATGAGACTGGAGATCTGCAATATAAAAGGCGTTTAT
This sequence comes from Astyanax mexicanus, assembly GCF_023375975.1. Lineage (NCBI taxonomy): Eukaryota > Metazoa > Chordata > Actinopteri > Characiformes > Acestrorhamphidae > Astyanax > Astyanax mexicanus. The sequence continues at coordinate 14,318,024 of NC_064411.1, read as the reverse complement.
TAAAACACACATGGGTAAATATAGAGGTGAAGTAATACAAAGATAATAGTTTGTACTGGATAAAAACAATTAAGACACGACATTATTTGGATATTCTTAGTAACTTTGGAGATTAAAAAAACCATAAGCAACATTTAATATTCAATAAGGAAAAGATAAGAGAGTATAAAACTTGAGTAATACAACACAACCAAATATCTCTCTATATCCCTCTATAGTAACAGATTTTTAATTGGACTGAACCATAGACAAACAAGAACACCAGCAGAGGGAGTGAATGAGCCTGTAACCTTACTGCGCTACAGTAACTAACCTAAAAACTGAGCTCTGTCTCACAAAGAATGTCCTGGAATATTCAAACTTACAAGACATACAAACATAACATGGAATTCTATACACATCATCCCTGGATAAGAATAGTTTTGCTGAACCTGTAAAATCCATTGTTAAATACAGTTCATATTTGTTTCTGGTGGAATTTATGATTTGCGCTTTTAATTGCCATGGGACAAATTTGGGACATTTTTCTCTCCTGTGTGAATGCGCTGGTGTTTTTTGAGATCACTCTGTGTAGTAAAACTCTTCCCACAGTCTGAGCAGTGATGCGGTTTCTCTCCTGTGTGAATGCGCTGGTGTTTTTTGAGATCACTCTGTGTAGTAAAACTCTTCCCACAGTCTGAGCAGTAATACGGTTTCTCTCCTGTGTGAATGCGATGGTGTATTTTGAGAGCACTCTGTTCAATAAAACTCTTCCCACAGTCCGAGCAGTGATACGGTTTCTCTCCTGTGTGAATGCGCTGATGCCGTTTGACAGTCTCCAGTCGATTAAAACTCCTCCCACAGTCTGAGCAGTAATAAGGTTTCTCTCCTGTGTGAATGCGCTGGTGTATTTTGAGATGACTCTGTTGAGTAAAACTGTACCCACAGTCTGAGCAGTAATACGGTTTCTCTCCTGTGTGAATGCGCTGGTGTCGTTGGAGATTACTCTGTTGATTAAAACTCCTCCCACAGTCTGAGCAGTAATACGGTTTCTCTCCTGTGTGAATGCGCTGGTGTTTTTTGAGATCACTCTGTGTAGTAAAACTCTTCCCACAGTCTGAGCAGTGATACGGTTTCTCTCCTGTGTGAATGCGCTGGTGTATTTTGAGAGCACTCTGTTCAGTAAAACTCTTCCCACAGTCCGAGCAGTGATGCGGTTTCTCTCCTGTGTGAATGCGCTGGTGTATTTTGAGACCACTCTGTTCAGTAAAATTCTTCCCACAGTCCGAGCATTGATGCGGTTTCTCTCCTGTGTGAATGCGCTGATGCCGTTTGACAGTCTCCAGTCGATTAAAGCTCTTCCCACAGTCTGAGCAGTAATAAGGTTTCTCTCCTGTGTGAATGCGCTGGTGTATTTTGAGAGTACTCTGTTGATTAAAACTCCTCCCACAGTCTGAGCAGTAATAAGGTTTCTCTCCTGTGTGAATGCGCTGATGCCGTTTGACAGTCTCCAGTCGATTAAAGCTCTTCCCACAGTCTGAGCAGTGATATGGTTTTACTCCTGTGTGAATGCGCTGGTGACTTTTGAGATTACTCTGGTTAGTAAAACTCTTCCCACAGTCTGAGCAGTGATGTGGTCTCTCTCCTGTGTGAATGCGCTGGTGTTTTTTGAGATCACTCTGTTTAGTAAAACTCTTGACAGAGTGCTGATGTTTCTCCATGTCGGGACTTGGCTTCATTTGTCTTTTAAATGTAGCAAACAATTTCTGCGTGTTCTGGAGATTCTTCAGGAAGGCTTCTGCTTTACCTCTTTCAGCAGTTTAACTTTGCTCTTAGTTAAATATCCTGGTTGTTGGTGATGAATTTCAGGAAAATATTTTAATTTCTGGAAAACACAAAGAAAAATGCCATTGAATATTAAAATAAAAGCAGGTCAATTAACTGAAGAGATTCTAAGTCATTCTAAGAGAGTGATGTTACCCTTTAATCTGAAGCTTTGAGGCGTGTGCCGAAAAAACGACACACATTGGTTCAAATCACATTGCCGATGCTTGATTTGTTCTTCATCACGACAGATGATGTCCAAAGCTTTTTCCTTTAAACCAATTTATAAAAGTTTCCACACATTAACCAAATACATTAATCCAAATCAATGCTTCACAAACCTGATTTTTTTTTTTTTAACAACTCCTGATAACAGTTCATTATTTTCCACCACACTGGCTTCAGGCTAACAGTGATATGCGCTCCTGAGTTCAAGATGTGTTTTTTGGAAATGTTGATCCGATGCAGTTGTCTTGTTGGTGCAGGGAATTGTAGTTCAAAATAAAATCACAGCAAAATAATGACATTTTTACTGTTACAACACATCAACCAACCTCCAACAGGAGTGTAAAACATAAGAGTCTCTTTTGTTTACTAAAGGTTAACACAATTATAACAATTTGTAAGAATTCATATTATTTTATGTAGTTCTTTTTCAATTATTTTTGTAGTCTTTTTAACCTCTTACACAAATGTTTAATTGTGTATTTTTGTCAAGTTGCTCAAAGTGTGATTCTTCTTCTTATTTTTATTACCAAATTCATGTTTTTGTTATTATTATCATCATTATTAAAGTATCAGCAAAAGAGCAGCTGGAGACTGTATTCCACAGTAATGGTTTAACTGGGATTTCTTAAAAACAGCGGGGCTAAAGATGTTGTAATTTGCTAATATTTGTGTTTGTTATTACAGTGAAATAGCAAGTTTTCTGTTAAATCAGTAAGCTAATAAATGTTACTTGTGAAATTCCTCTTCTTGCCTGAACTTTTCCTCACTATAATCACTAAATCTTTCATTCTTACATTTAATATTTTACAAGTGGACTTTTATTTTGACGGGAGAGTCACATGAGTTACCAGCATCTGTTGTGGTGGAACCGGATTAAGTAAAGGAAAATTAACTAAACTAAACTAAATTAGTGTAACTAAGAAATGTGTAGAGACTGATCACACAAACTTAAAAAGGAATTTCCACAGAACTGATTTATCTCAGGTGTGTGTTAGTGATGTGGGGGAGGGAGGGCAGGAGTGTGAGGTTCCGTTATCCTGTGTATGATCTGTAAAGCCCCCCCCATCCCCAGATCCGCGACCCCCTACTGCAGACTGCTGAGCAGAGCTAGGAGAAGATCCAGTGCTGGTGGTGTAAATGCTGCACATGCTGAAGGTGCTGAAGGTGGTGTTGGTGTAGGAGTGAATGTAGAACAGCGTGATGGAGAGAGAGAGAGAGAGAGAGAGAGAGAGAGAGAGAGAGAGAAACTTCTCCGTACCTTCTGTAGTTCAGCTGATCCCTCACTTCCTCCTCTCCAGCTACAGACCCCGGAAGCTCAGCGTCATCCGGGTTATGTAGAGCCCCGCCCCTCCCCCGCTATATCACATTATACCCCATCACCGCTAGAGGGAGCCCGCGAGGGAGTCCTCAATGCATGGAGCTGAATGGAGCTAAACAGCTAAAACTCTCATTTAAAACACTGTATAACTACTTCTCTGGAGTTTTCCTTTAATTTTACAAAGTAGAACAAAGTATTTCACTAAAATAGGAAAGAAAACGTACCTCTATATTTCCATTTTCTAAAACTAATGTTTTGTATTCAGTAGATTTACTAGCATTACTGCTACTGATGCTGGAGTTACATACAGAGCTCATTTAAATGGATTAAAACTGCAGTTTAAAAGCTTTAATAATTATCTCTGCGGTGATGCAACTTGTCTCATTTCTTTTATTGTTGAGATTGTGTAAATATGAGAGTTTGTTTAAATGTTTTCTTCTTGTTGGTACTTACATAGATGAAAATAGTAATCTACTAAAATAAATAGGAAAACATATTTAAATATAACTGGAACTTACTTGGGTTGTGGGGGCTGCTGCTAAATGGTTGTTAGAATTGGGTTAACTGCACTTACATTAAACTCTAAAATTAAAGCAGCAATTGCAGTTCTGGACAGTATGCAGATCTCATTAGTCTTGATAATGAAAAGGTAGGACATTTTTCATGTTCTTTCTGTTTACAACTCACTCTGAGGAATTCTGAGCACTTCAGAGCACTGACTGGTGTGTCACGGGAGAGTGTAGGGTACTACAATCAAAAGTGTTGCAGTACTGAATACTACATACTGGGCGGTGTGTAGTATGCAGTACATACTAGTGCAGTATGCAGTATAGTAGTATGCCATTTCGAATACAGACTAGGACTGAGATAAAGTGAGCTATGGCTAGCTGCTCACTTTCTCTTATTATGGCTAGACACTGAAAGCAGGTTTTACCTCTTTGAAAACTTGAATGATCTTAATTTGTACATCCGAGTATCAATTAAAGACATTTAAGGTATTTTTTCTGAAAGAGAACCGCGTTTAGGTGTTGGCTAGCGTTCATGTTTGGTAATTATAACTAGAAAGCTAGCTAGCAGCCACAAAGTGAGCCTCTGAGATTATCAACGAATAAACGTATAATAATAAAAAACGTATCACCATAAATACATTATATACAAATAAACATATTCCATATTATCATACATCACATAAAACATTACTTATTCCCATACAATATGAAAAGTGACTTTATAATATCGTAATTTATCACCACCATATCCACCACATCTTACCTCAGAAAGAGCTGAATAACTTTCCAGTTGCACAAGCTTCACTTTATTCTGTTCAATGAATCAGTAGGAGTCGAATCACAAGAATAACTAAACCTAACTGTTTTTAAAACTTCACATTTTACAATTTTATATCATAATAAATGTATGGTCAACATTTTCTAAATAAGACTAACCGAGTCTCCTAAATCTGAGTGACTTATAACTTTTGTACATTGTACATTGAGGTTGTTCTGAAGTGATGAATCAACCGAAGCTTCCTGAAGTTGACAGCAGATTGATTCATTTCCAGCAATAACTTTTTTTTAATATACAAAAAAAGAACAAAATAAAACAATAAATATAATGCACAAAAATGTGTTTTTATTTTAACAATTTAATTATATAAGTATTTCATTGTTGTACATAGATATGAACATCTGTGTGTGTAGTATGATGTGAGGTAGTGCAATTGGCTAAATAAATAAACACTTTTCCAAGGCAAAAACACAAGTGAACAACAGAATGAAAAATATGGAACAAAAAAAGTTCAGATAGCAGAATAGTTTGTTGTTAAGGGTGAACTGAAATGGACTTAGGGTGTAGTGAATCATGATAACAAATACGAACATTTGTTGAATAGCCCACCTCCATTCTCCCCAGCATTCTGAAATACAGCGCTGTTAGCTAATGCTCCCAACAGACCACAATGCTAGTGATAGGGGCATAGCTTAACCCATACAAAAAAAATCACTATTTTTACACCATTAACAACAAACTCAAAGTAGCTCCACACTTCACTGGTAGAATTCCAAGGATGATGACATTTAAAGCAAGGCAGTGAGAACTTTAAAAGTACACAGATAGTTTATTAAAAACACTGTTTATACACAAAGTGCCTACAGATAGTTTATTAAAGCACTCTTATACACACAGTGCCTACAGATAGTTTATTAAAAACACTGTTTATACACACAGTGCCTACAGATAGTTTATTAAAAACACTGTTTATACACACAGTTCCTACAGATAGTTTATTAAAAACACTGTTTATACACACAGTTCCTACAGATAGTTTATTAAAAACACTGTTTATACACACAGTTCCTACAGATAGTTTATTAAAAACACTGTTTATACCCAGTTCCTACAGATAGTTTATTAAAAACACTGTTTATACACACAGTACCTTCAGATAGTTTATTAAAAACACTGTTTATACACACAGTGCCTACTGATTAGTTTATTAAAGCACTCTTATACACACAGTTCCTACAGATAGTTTATTAAAAACACTGTTTATACACACAGTTCCTACAGATAGTTTATTAAAAACACTGTTTATACACACAGTGCCTACAGATTAGTTTATTAAAGCACTCTTATACACACAGTTCCTTGTCGTAGTTAAGCCAGGAAAGGTCTGATGACAAGCACGAATGAATAGGTAGGAAAGGGGAATAGATTGGAAAATTAATGTCGGGGAAATGCATAACTTTCCAGTTGTTGCTGAAAATATCTCTATAATATTGATGCATTTTTAAGCATTTCTTGTCAGTTGACTTATTGTGGCTTGACTAGCTGAAGGTATTGTGTATATAAACTATCTGTGTATATAAACTATCGCACTGTATTTCGGAATGTTGGGGGAGATCGGAGGTGGGCTATTCAACAAAAGTTTATACTCGTTATTGACTACAAATCAAGTCCATGTATATAACTTCTCCCCTAAACTGAAAAGGAGAAAACAGGGGATGAAAAAACAAACAGATTATGGGTCAGATTAGAACTGGATTTGTATGTGAAAAGACATTTTTAAGGCCTTATGCCTCTGTAAAGGCTGGGCTGTCAATAGAACAAATAACACCTCCCTCATAGGAAATGTTTACGATGACTGGAAGGCGCTTAATTAGCTGATCAGTACATTGTGTGGAACGATGAGCTCCTCCATATCTTCTGTCAAAAGGAGAGTGGTGTTGCTTCCCACAGAGACTCCAACCACCACAATCCCTCTTCTGTTTTTTTCTCAGGTTTCTGCAAGTAAAAATATTTTTTCCAGTTTTCACCATTAAACAGTTGAATACCGAAAAATTACAGTATTTCTCATTTGTCAATATTTCCTGGGACAGCACGGAAGAAATGACACTTTAATGTAATCTAAAGTAATCAGTGTACATCTTGTATAACAATGTGAGTTTGCTTTGCCCTTGAAACAACTCAACACACAACCATAACAACATTAACACCACCTCCTTTAAACAGCTGCAGTAATAATTTACCTCACAATATTCAGATGTGTAATTTCTGTAAGCTGCAAGAGGGCAAGTTCTGCCAGCGCTGCCTCTCTCCACAGCGCCACCTCGTGGTGCTTTCCCTCTTCTTCTAAGATCAGTTCACCAACAGGAACAGGCCCATCTCTAGTGGCTTGCATCCGGGTTGAAATTAGCTATGAAAAACATAGTGTTAAATAATGCTGTGAAAATACACTATAACCATACAGGGACTAATTTTGTGGTACCACTTTACAATAAGACTACCTTTATAAAGGGTTTGTAAATGGTTTACAATTAGTTTGTTAATGGTTACTAATTAGGTTGTAAATGTCTTAAAAATAATTAATAATCAGTTATAACACATACGTAGAAAGGGCAACAAAAAGACCTATTGTTTGCCAAATAGTGAACCCTCAGCCATCTATATTGTTGCCCTTTCTATATATGTCTTATAACTGATTAAGGCATTTACACCCTAATTAGTAACCATTAATAAACAAATTGTAAACCATTTATTTATTTATTTATTTTTTATATTTGTTTATTGGGTTTAAAGAGATATCCAACAAGATTCTAGAGCAGATAAATATATACATACATCTAATATACAAGATATCATTTAACACTATAACAACATTCAGGAAGAGAGCAAAAGAAAAGAAGGAGAAGAAGAAAAGAAGAAAATAAGAGAGAAAAAAGGAAAAAAAAAAGTCAGCTACTGTAGTCTTATATCAAGATTTTATTGTATATACCATTACATTACTCTGGGATAAGTGAGAGATCTAAACCTTTTACAAATCGATAGAATGGGTTCCACAATTTTTCAAACTTGCTTGATGAGCCATGTAATGAAAGCCTAATTTTCTCCAGTTTGACAAAGTAAAGAACATCTCTTATCCAACGAGTATAAGATGGGGGTCTTTTAGATTTCCAATGAATGACTATAAGCCTTCTAGCAAGTAAAGTGGTAAAGGCAATAATATCCTTTTTAGGTTTAGCAAGAGATGGTAAAGAGGGAGAAACCCCAAACAATGCACACAGAGCATCTGGATCTATTGTTTCTCCAATAACCTCGGACAAAGTATCGAAAATCCTGGACCAGTAGCTATGTAATGTAGGGCAAAGCCAAAACATATGGATAAGATTTGCAGGCGTCCGTTGACACCTGTCACAGGCCGCTGATGAACCTTCAAAGATCTTCGATAGCCGAGCTTTTGTATAATAGGTACTATGTACCAGCTTGAATTGAATAAGGCTATGTCTAGCACATATGGAGGACTTATGTATTCGTTCTAGGATCTCCGCCCAAACAGTTTCCGGTACGCTCGTCCCTAAGTCTTCCTCCCAGAGGGTTTTAATAGTAGTTAAGGATTCTGGTTGCAGGAGAGAGATTTGGTTGTAAATGTCTGAAATTAGGCCTTTCAGAGTAGGACATGGTGTGAGAAAGCCGTCTACGAGGGAATCCCCAATTAAATTAGGAAATGTAGGGAATGTATCCCGTATAAAGCTCCGTACTTGTAAGTATCTAAAGAAATGTTGTTTGGGAAGTGAGAATATATCAGCAAGATCCTGAAAAGATAGCAGGATATTGTCTCGATATAAGTCTCTAAAAGTAATAATGCCAAGCTTGGCCCATCCCGCAAACGCGTCATCCATCAGGGAAGGGGGAAAAGAATGATTGGCCGCTAAAGGGGCGTTAATAGAAAATGACTGAAAACCAAAGTGTCGTTTGAACTGAGTCCAGATCTTAAGGGTGGTTTTAACAATCACATTCTTTGTGTATTGTTGAGTGGGAGAATGAATGGGTGAGTGGGCCAGAGCATTCAGAGATATAGGTTTAGTGGAATTTGCTTCCATTAATACCCATTTCAGAAAGGGGTCAACATCTTTATAACAAGTCCAAAATTTGCAAATCCTAATGTTAGCAGCCCAGTAATAATACTTAAAATTTGGTAGTGCCAACCCACCCAAATGTCGTGGTCTTTGTAAGTATTGTTTTCACAACCTAGGAATTTTCTTGTTCCAAATAAATTCAGAAAGTAAGCTATCTACCTTGCGAAAAAAAGTTTGGGAGAGAAAGCATGGTACGCATTGAAATAGATAAGAGAACCTTGGAAGGATGTTCATTTTAACAGAATTAACTTGAGCGGCTAGAGACAGGTTAAGCATGGACCATCGGTCACAGTCCTTGCGGATTCGAGTTAATAAGGGGGCAAAGTTAGCCTTATAAAGGTCCTCGAATTTGTGGGTAACATGTATCCCCAAATACATAAAACTGTCTTGAGCTATTTTAAAAGGTAAAGTGTGTGAAGAATAATTTCTAGTGTCTAGATTAATAGGAAAGAATTCACTCTTGTTTAGGTTCAGTTTATATCCTGAAATTTGACCGAAATTTTGCAGAGTGGTAAGAGCCGCGGGAATAGACGTATTTAGTTTCGAAACATATAAAAGAAGATCATCGGCATAAAGAGAAACCTTAGTTTCTATGCCATACCTAGATATGCCTGTGATACTGGGGTTACTTCGAAGAGCTATGGACAGGGGCTCAATAGCTATTGCAAATAGTAGAGGACTCAATGGGCATCCCTGTCTTGTGGATCGGTGAATATTAAAGTATGCAGATTGGACATTATTTGTCCTGACCGAGGCTAACGGGGAGGAATACAGTAACTTAATCCATGAAACAAAACCTCTATCAAAGCCAAATCTCTCCAACGTATAAAAAAGGTAGTCCCATTCGACTCTATCGAATGCTTTTTCAGCATCCATGGATATTACGGCCTCACTGACATGAGAAGAGGGAGAATTATAGAGTACATTAAACAAGCGTCTGAGATTCGAAAAGGAGTGCCTGTTACGAATGAACCCTGTCTGGTCCGGAGAAATGATGGTTGGAAGGATAGGCTCCATGCGAATTGCCAATAACTTTGATAAAATTTTAAAATCTACGTTCAGCAAACTTATTGGACGATAAGAAGAACATGCGAAGGGATCTTTACCTTTTTTCAAGATCAGAGAAATAGAGGCCTGAGTAAGAGTTTCAGGGAGATAGCCCAGCTCTAATGATTCATTAAACATCTCAAGTAATAAAGGAGATAGTTTATCCCAAAACTTTTTATAAAATTCAGGGGGATATCCATCCGGACCAGGACATTTTGCACTCTGTAGAGAAAACGCAGCTGTTTTAAGTTCTGTCAGAGAGATTGGTTCTTCTAATTTCGCTGCGGCGGATTGGTCAATAATGGGAATCTCCAGATTTTCAAAGAAATTATCAAAGTCTTGAGGAACAGAAGATTGCTCTGAAGAATATAGAGATATATAAAAATCCTTAAAGGCTTTATTAATCTCAAAAGGATCAGTAACGTTTCCAGTACTAGTGTGAATTTGGGAGATCTGGTGAGATGATGAAATTTGACGTAGTTGGTGTGCCAATAATTTGCTGGCCCTATCACCATCTTCATAAAATTTAGATTTTGCTTGTAACAGAAGTTTTGTGGTGTGTTGAGTCATAAGGAGGTCAAGTTCTGCTTGTAGAGAGAGCCGTTCCTTATACACTGCAGGGGACTGAGAGGATGCATAGTTGGCATCAAGTTGAGATACACGCTGTGTTAGCTTAGTCAATTTATCTTGTCTAGTTTTGTTCTCATAGGCTACATATGAAATTATCACCCCCCTAATGTAGGCCTTCAGTGTTTCCCACAACACAGAGGCAGTGATCTCTGGTGTCTTATTTATCCTTACAAAGAGCTCTATTTGCAATGAGATCCATTTAACAAAGTCATCATTTAACAATAAGCTATTATCAAGGCGCCAAGGGGCACGCATAACAACAACATTTTTAAGAATAGATACCAGAGCATGATCTGAAATTACAATTGCGTCATATTTACATGCAGACACACAGGAAAGTAACCGATTATCAACCAGAAAGTAGTCAATGCGGGTGAATGTGTGGTGGACTTGAGAAAAAAAAGAGTATTCCCTTTTGGAGGGATTAAAGAAGCGCCAGGCATCAGAAACAGCAAAGTCCTTCATAAAGGACTGAATAACCTTTGCGGATTTTGAAGGTGCCCGTACGTTAGGGGAGGATCGATCAATTAATGGATCAAGCCAACAATTGAAATCACCACCTAATATCAAGTGGTGTGAAGACATGTCCGGGAGAGTGGAGAAGAGGCGTTTGAAAAAATCTGAATCATCCCAATTAGGAGAATAAATGTTAACAAAAAACATTCGAGTACTGCCAAGCTGGCCAGAGACTACTAGAAATCTGCCATTAGGATCAGAGAAAAAAGCTGAAAAAAGGAAACTGATTTATGCAACAAAATGGCTACGCCTCTTGATTTGCCTGGGAACGAAGAGTGAAAAGTCTGACCTATCCATCCCTTCTTTAACTTTAGATGATCAGTAGCTTTGAGGTGAGTTTCTTGTAAAAATATTATATGAGTTCCTAAGCGATGTAGGTGGTGGAAAACCTTACTGCGTTTAATTGGGTTATTAAGCCCCCTGCAATTAAAGCTAACAAATTTTAAGTCACCTCCTGTTGTTGCTACTGTTGGTAGGGCCATATCCAACTGTTAGAGTGAATATATAAAGGATGGAGTAATGAGTTGGAATAGTGTTCCGTGTCTGTAGCTGATAAGAGAGAAGAAAAAAGGAAACGAGAAAAAAAAAAAAAAAAAAGCGGAGAGATGATCACAAACAAACAAACAAGATAGTCCACAGTGTAAGAAAATTAATGTTTGCAAATGCACCCCCCCATCCCTATCCCAGAACTTGGCAGAAGCACCCCCCCAAATGGGATGCGCGCGACTAAACCTCACCCACCCCAAACCCCAGATAACACACAATAATAACCCCGAAGGTATTACAAAGAAATCCTTACGCCACACGTCAGGTCTTATCCTACCTACACCTGGCTGGCGTTCCGATAAAATGTAACAAGTAAGTTAAATTAGAAACAAAAACATTACTTTCATTTAAAGCAGAGCCTAGCTCTCAAAGTGCAAAACGCAACATAGTCCAATTCGAACATATGAATATCGTATATACATTTATAAGGACAAATTATCCTAAATTGTCCACTAATCACCCACGCACCTCAAGATTAAATGTCCCCTTTCTCCACCAGTAAAAGGAGGCACTTGTGGTGAGTGGAAGGTGCGGGCTGGAAGCATTTGCTATCCAGTCAGTGAGCTTCTTAACTTTAGTGAAGGCAGCCCGTTTCTTGGCCACCGAAGGAGAGAAATCCGGGAATATCGAAATCCTCTTGCCCATGTATGAGAGAGGGGAGGCCTTACTGGCCGCCCGCAGGATCTGATTTCGAGCTTGGAACAGGTTGACTCGGATAACAAGTGGCCGGGGAGGTCGTTAGCCGAGCGTTCAAGGTCCCCAATGGTTTCGCCGTAAGCGAATAATTTGTTCTCAAGAGGTTCCAATGCCGCAGCTATCTCTCTCTTGACGGCCGATGAGATGATAGAGTCGAACTTACTAATAATGTCCGAGCGCATTTCGTCCAGCATCTGCCTCATGCTGAGCAACAGAGTCTCATTAGCATTAGCATCTACCTGCTGCGGGCATCCTGGTTCAGGCGAAAGCCGAGGCTTATTGCGGCCCCCCTTCGTAGTCTCCCCTTTGCCTTTTCCAGCCATCGTATTGTGCTCTAATCAGGAACTAAGTTAAATGGAGTAGTTCGGTTACAAATTAAAGTCTCAAATATAGTAAAGAATGCAGGTTAATTCAAGTAATATATACAGAAAAGTCACATTTCGGAGGAGCTGTTGCAAAACACGTCCTACATCTTCCCTGCTCAGCAGCGCCCCCATTGTAAACCATTTATAACCCTTTATAAAGGTAGTCTTATTTTAATGTGGTACCAATTTTGTTTTGTGGAAGAATGTATTTAATTTACCCTTAACCATTTTATACACAGTCAAGTCAGAATATTATGACCAGCTCCATACACCATACACCTATGACCATACACTCACTGAGCATCTTTTTAGCTCCGCTGATCATATAGGACACTCTGTAGTTCTGTATCTGTTTCTCTGTGTACTTTATTTTTATCCTTACTCTTTCACTCTTCGTCAGTACACAGAACCCAACAGTATAGACCACTACAGAGCAGCTATTATTATTTGCAACGCAGAGAAAGCCACAGATAGTAAAGCATGTGAGTGCACACTAGCATCGCAGAGAAAGCCACAGATAGTAAAGTAGAGATAGTGCACACTAGCAGCGCAGAGAAAGCCACAGATAGTTATGCAGCGAGAGTGCACACTAGCAGTGCAGAGAAAGCCACAGATAGTAAAGCATGTGAGTGCACAGTAGCAGCGCAGAGAAAGCCACAGATAGTAAATCAGCGAGAGTGCACACTAGCAGTGCAGAGAAAGCCACAGATAGTAAAGCAGAGAGAGTGCACAGTAACAACGCAGAGAAAGCCACAGATAGTAAAGCAGCGAGAGTGCACAGTAGCAACGCAGAGAAAGCCACATGTAGTAAAGCACGTGAGTGCACACTAGCATCGCAGAGAAAGCCACAGATAGTTATGCAACGAGAGTGCACAGTAGCAACGCAGAGAAAGCCACATATAGTAAAGCATGTGAGTGCACACTAGCATCGCAGAGAAAGCCACAGATAGTAAAGCACGTGAGTGCACACTAGCATCGCAGAGAAAGCCACAGATAGTTATGCAACGAGAGTGCACAGTAGCAACGCAGAGAAAGCCACATATAACTAAGCAGCGAGAGTGCACAGTAGCAATGCAGAGAAAGCCACAGATAGTAAAGCAGCAAGAGTGAACAGTAGCAGCGCAGAAAAAGCCACAGATAGTAAAGCAGAGAGAGTGCACACTAGCATCGCAGAGAAAGCCACACATAGTAAAGCAACGAGAGTGCACAGTAGCAACGCAGAGAAAGCCACATATAGTAAAGTTGCAAGAGCCAAAGAGAGTAAAGCACAGAGAGTGCACACTAGCATTGCAGAGAAAGCCACAGATAGTAAAGTTGCAAGAGCCAAAGAGAGTAAAGCACAGAGAGTGCACACTAGCATCGCAAAGAAAACCACAGATAGTAAAGCAGAGAGAGTGCACAGTAACAACGGAGAGAAAGCCACAGATAGTAAAGCAGAGAGAGTGCACAGTAGCATCGCAGAGAAAGCCACTTATAGTTAAGCAGCAAGAGTGCACACTAGCAGTGCAGAGAAAGCCACTTATAGTTAAGCAGCGAGAGTGCACAGTAGCAATGCAGAGAAAGCCACAGATAGTAAAGCAGCAAGAGTGCACAGTAACAATGCAGAGAAAGCCACAGATAGTAAAGCAGCGAGAGTGCACAGTAGCAACGCAGAGAAAGCCACAGATAGTAAAGCAGAGAGAGTGCACAGTAGCAACGCAGAGAAAGCCACATGTAGTAAAGCACGTGAGTGCACACTAGCATCGCAGAGAAAGCCACAGATAGTTATGCAACGAGAGTGCACAGTAGCAACGCAGAGAAAGCCACGGATAGTAAAGCAGAGAGAGTGCACAGTAGCAACGCAGAGAAAGCCACATATAATTAAGCAGCGAGAGTGCACAGTAGCAATGCAGAGAAAGCCACAGATAGTAAAGTAGCAAGAGTGAACAGTAGCAGCGCAGAAAAAGCCACAGATAGTAAAGCAGAGAGAGTGCACACTAGCATCACAGAGAAAGCCACACATAGTAAAGCACAGAGAGTGCACACTAGCATTGCAGAGAAAGCCACAGATAGTAAAGTTGCAAGAGCCAAAGAGAGTAAAGCACAGAGAGTGCACACTAGCATCGCAAAGAAAACCACAGATAGTAGAGCAGAGAGAGTGCACAGTAGCATCGCAGAGAAAGCCACTTATAGTTAAGCAGCGAGAGTGCACAGTAGCAATGCAGAGAAAGCCACAGATAGTAAAGCAGCAAGAGTGCACAGTAGAAGCGCAGAAAAAGCCACAGATAGTAAAGCAGCGAGAGTGCACAGTAGCATCGCAGAAAAAGCCACAGATAGTAAAGCACGTGAGTGCACACTAGCATCGCAGAGAAAGCCACAGATAGTAAAGCAGAGAGAGTGCACACTAGCATCGCAGAGAAAGCCACAGATAGTAAAGCAGCGAGAGTGCACACTAGCATCGCAGAGAAAGCCACAGATAGTAAAGCAGAGAGAGTGCACAGTAGCATCGCAGAAAAAGCCACAGATAGTAAAGCATGTGAGTACACAGTAGCAGCGCAGAGAAAGCCACAGATAGTAAAGCAACGAGAGTGCACAGTAGCAACGCAGAGAAAGCCACAGATAGTAAAGCAGAGAGAGTGCACACTAGCATCGCAGAGAAAGCCACAGATAGTAAAGCACGTGAGTGCACAGTAGCAACCCAGAGAAAGCCACAGATAGTAAAGCATGTGAGTGCACACTAGCATCGCAGAGAAAGCCACAGATAGTAAAGCAATGAGAGCCAAAGAGAGTAAAGCAGCGAAAGTGCACAACAGCAGTGCAGAGAAACCCACTTATAGTTAAGCAGCGAGAGTGCACAGTAGCAGTGCAGAGAAAGCCACAGATAGTTATGCAACGATAGTGCACAGTAGCAACGCAGAGAAAGCCACATATAATTAAGCAGCGAGAGTGCACAGTAGCAATGCAGAGAAAGCCACAGATAGTAAAGCAGCAAGAGTGAACAGTAGCAGCGCAGAAAAAGCCACAGATAGTAAAGCAGAGAGAGTGCACACTAGCATCGCAGAGAAAGCCACAGATAGTAAAGCAGCAAGAGTGAACAGTAGCAGCGCAGAAAAAGCCACAGATAGTAAAGCAGAGAGAGTGCACACTAGCATCGCAGAGAAAGCCACACATAGTAAAGCAACGAGAGTGCACAGTAGCAACGCAGAGAAAGCCACATATAGTAAAGTTGCAAGAGCCAAAGAGAGTAAAGCACAGAGAGTGCACACTAGCATTGCAGAGAAAGCCACAGATAGTAAAGTTGCAAGAGCCAAAGAGAGTAAAGCACAGAGAGTGCACACTAGCATCGTAAAGAAAACCACAGATAGTAAAGCAGAGAGAGTGCACAGTAACAACGGAGAGAAAGCCACAGATAGTAAAGCAGAGAGAGTGCACAGTAGCATCGCAGAGAAAGCCACTTATAGTTAAGCAGTGAGAGTGCACAGTAGCAATGCAGAGAAAGCCACAGATAGTAAAGCAGCAAGAGTGCACAGTAATAACGCAGAGAAAGCCACAGATAGTAAAGCAGCGAGAGTGCACAGTAGCAATGCAGAGAAAGCCACAGATAGTAAAGCAGAGAGAGTGCACAGTAGCAACGCAGAGAAAGCCACATGTAGTAAAGCACGTGAGTGCACACTAGCATCGCAGAGAAAGCCACAGATAGTTATGCAACGAGAGTGCACAGTAGCAACGCAGAGAAAGCCACATATAGTAAAGCATGTGAGTGCACACTAGCATCGCAGAGAAAGCCACAGATAGTAAAGCACGTGAGTGCACACTAGCATCGCAGAGAAAGCCACAGATAGTTATGCAACGAGAGTGCACAGTAGCAACGCAGAGAAAGCCACATATAATTAAGCAGCGAGAGTGCACAGTAGCAATGCAGAGAAAGCCACAGATAGTAAAGCAGCAAGAGTGAACAGTAGCAGCGCAGAAAAAGCCACAGATAGTAAAGCAGAGAGAGTGCACACTAGCATCGCAGAGAAAGCCACACATAGTAAAGCAACGAGAGTGCACAGTAGCAACGCAGAGAAAGCCACATATAGTAAAGTTGCAAGAGCCAAAGAGAGTAAAGCACAGAGAGTGCACACTAGCATTGCAGAGAAAGCAACAGATAGTAAAGTTGCAAGAGCCAAAGAGAGTAAAGCACAGAGAGTGCACACTAGCATCGCAAAGAAAACCACAGATAGTAAAGCAGAGAGAGTGCACAGTAACAACGGAGAGAAAGCCACAGATAGTAAAGCAGAGAGAGTGCACAGTAGCATCGCAGAGAAAGCCACTTATAGTTAAGCAGCGAGAGTGCACACTAGCAGTGCAGAGAAAGCCACTTATAGTTAAGCAGCGAGAGTGCACAGTAGCAATGCAGAGAAAGCCACAGATAGTAAAGCAGCAAGAGTGCACAGTAGAAGCGCAGAAAAAGCCACAGATAGTAAAGCAGCGAGAGTGCACAGTAGCATCGCAGAAAAAGCCACAGATAGTAAAGCACGTGACTGCACACTAGCATCGCAGAGAAAGCCACAGATAGTAAAGCAGCGAGAGTGCACACTAGCATCGCAGAGAAAGCCACAGATAGTAAAGCAGAGAGAGTGCACAGTAGCAGCGCAGAGAAAGCCACAGATAGTAAAGCATGTGAGTGCACAGTAGCAACGCAGAGAAAGCCACAGATAGTAAAGCAGAGAGAGTGCACAGTAGCAACGCAGAGAAAGCCACATGTAGTAAAGCACGTGAGTGCACACTAGCATCGCAGAGAAAGCCACAGATAGTTATGCAACGAGAGTGCACGGTAGCAACGCAGAGAAAGCCACATATAGTAAAGCATGTGAGTGCACACTAGCATCGCAGAGAAAGCCACAGATAGTAAAGCACGTGAGTGCACAGTAGCAACCCAGAGAAAGCCACAGATAGTAAAGCACGTCAGTGCACACTAGCATCGCAGAGAAAGCCACAGATAGTAAAGCACGTGAGTGCACACTAGCATCACAGAGAAAGCCACAGATAGTTATGCAACGAGAGTGCACAGTAGCAACGCAGAGAAAGCCACATATAATTAAGCAGCGAGAGTGCACACTAGCATCGCAGAGAAAGCCACACATAGTAAAGCAACGAGAGTGCACAGTAGCAACGCAGAGAAAGCCACAGATAGTAAAGTTGCAAGAGCCAAAGAGAGTAAAGCACAGAGAGTGCACACTAGCATTGCAGAGAAAGCCACAGATAGTAAAGTTGCAAGAGCCAAAGAGAGTAAAGCACAGAGAGTGCACACTAGCATCGCAAAGAAAACCACAGATAGTAAAGCAGAGAGAGTGCACAGTAACAACGGAGAGAAAGCCACAGATAGTAAAGAAGAGAGAGTGCACAGTAGCATCGCAGAGAAAGCCACTTATAGTTAAGCAGCGAGAGTGCACAGTAGCAATGCAGAGAAAGCCACAGATAGTAAAGCAGAGAGAGTGCACAGTAGCAGCGCAGAGAAAGCCACTTATAGTTAAGCAGCGAGAGTGCACACTAGCATCGCAGAGAAAGCCACAGATAGTAAAGCAGCGAGAGTGCACAGTAGCAATGCAGAGAAAGCCACAGATAGTAAAGCAGCAAGAGTGCACAGTAGCATCGCAGAAAAAGCCACAGATAGTAAAGCAGCGAGAGTGCACAGTAGCATCGCAGAAAAAGCCACAGATAGTAAAGCACGTGAGTGCACACTAGCATCGCAGAGAAAGCCACAGATAGTAAAGCAGAGAGAGTGCACAGTAGCAGCTCAGAAAAAGCCACAGATAGTAAAGCAGCGAGAGTGCACACTAGCATCGCAGAGAAAGCCACAGATAGTAAAGCAGAGAGAGTGCACAGTAGCATCGCAGAAAAAGCCACAGATAGTAAAGCACATGAGTGCACACTAGCATCGCAGAGAAAGCCACAGATAGTAAAGCAGAGAGAGTGCACAGTAGCATCGCAGAGAAAGCCACAGATAGTAAAGCAGCAAGAGTGCACAGTAGCAGCGCAGAAAAAGCCACAGATAGTAAAGAAGCGAGAGTGCACACTAGCATCGCAGAGAAAGCCACAGATAGTAAAGCATGTGAGTGCACAGTAGCAGCGCAGAGAAAGCCATATATAGTAAAGCAGCAAGAGTGCACAGTAGCAGCGCAGAAAAAGCCACAGATAGTAAAGCAGAGAGAGTGCACAGTGGCAACGCAGAGAAAGCCACAGATAGTAAAGCAGAGAAAGCTACAGATAGTAAAGCACGTCAGTGCACACTAGCATCGCAGAGAAAGCCACAGATAGTTATGCAACGAGAGTGCACAGTAGCAACGCAGAGAAAGCCACATATAGTAAAGCAGCAAGAGTGCACAGTAGCAGCGCAGAAAAAGCCACAGATAGTAAAGCAGAGAGAGTGCACAGTGGCAACGCAGAGAAAGCCACAGATAGTAAAGCAGAGAAAGCCACAGATAGTAAAGCACGTGAGTGCACACTAACATCGCAGAGAAAGCCACACATAGTAAAGCTGCAAGAGCCAAAGAGAATAAAGCAGAGAGAGTGCACAGTAACAACGCAGAGAAAGCCACAGATAGTAAAGCAGAGAGAGTGCACAGTGGCAACGCAGAGAAAGCCACAGATAGTAAAGCAGAGAAAGCCACAGATAGTAAAGCACGTGACTGCACAGTAGCAACGCAGAGAAAGCCACAGATAGTAAAGCTGCAAGAGCCAAAGAGAATAAAGCAGAGAGAGTGCACAGTAACAACGCAGAGAAAGCCACAGATAGTAAAGCAGAGAGAGTGCACAGTAGCAGCGCAGAGAAAGCCACTTATAGTTAAGCAGCGAGAGTGCACAGTAGCAATACAGAGCAAGCCACAGATAGTAAAGCAGCAAGAGTGCACAGTAGCAGTGCAGAAAAAGCCACAGATAGTAAAGCAGCAAGAGTGCACATTAGCAGTGCAGAAAAAGCCACAGATAGTAAAGCAATGAGAGCCAAAGAGAGTAAAGCAGCGAAAGTGCACAACAGCAGCGCAGAGAAAGCCACTTATAGTTAAGCAGCGAGAGTGCACAGTAGCAATGCAGAGAAAGCCACAGATAGTAAAGCAGCAAGAGTGCACAGTAGCAGCGCAGAGAAAGCCACAGATAGTAAATCAGCGAGAGTGCACACTAGCAGTGCAGAGAAAGCCACAGATAGTAAAGCAGAGAGAGTGCACAGTAGCAACGCAGAGAAAGCCACATATAGTAAAGCATGTGAGTGCACACTAGCATCGCAGAGAAAGCCACAGATAGTAAAGCACGTGAGTGCACAGTAGCAACCCAGAGAAAGCCACAGATAGTAAAGCACGTGAGTGCACACTAGCATCGCAGAGAAAGCCACAGATAGTTATGCAACGAGAGTGCACAGTAGCAACGCAGAGAAAGCCACATATAGTAAAGCAGCAAGAGTGCACAGTAGCAGCGCAGAAAAAGCCACAGATAGTAAAGCACGTGAGTGCACACTAGCATCGCAGAGAAAGCCACACATAGTAAAGCACAGAGAGTGCACACTAGCATTGCAGAGAAAGCCACAGATAGTAAAGCTGCAAGAGCCAAAGAGAGTAAAGCACGGAGAGTGCACACTAGCATTGCAGAGAAAGCCACAGATAGTAAAGCTGCAAGAGCCAAAGAGAGTAAAGCAGAGAGAGTGCACAGTAACAACGGAGAGAAAGCCACAGATAGTAAAGCAGAGAGAGTGCACAGTAGCATCGCAGAGAAAGCCACTTATAGTTAATCAGCGAGAGTGCACACTAGCAGTACAGAGAAAGCCACTTATAGTTAAGCAGCGAGAGTGCACAGTAGCAACGCAGAGAAAGCCACAGATAGTAAAGCTGCAAGAGCCAAAGACAGTAAAGCAGAGAGAGTGCACAGTAGCAATGCAGAGAAAGCCACAGATAGTAAAGCATCAAGAGTGCACAGTAGCAGCGCAGAAAAAGCCACAGATAGTAAAGGAGCGAGAGTGCACAGTAGCAGCGCAGAGAAAGCCACAGATAGTAAAGCAGAGAGAGTGCACAGTAACAACGCAGAGAAAGCCACAGATAGTAAAGCAGAGAGAGTGCACAGTAACAACGCAGAGAAAGCCACAGATAGTAAAGCAGAGAGAGTGCACACTAGCATCGCAGAGAAAGCCACAGATAGTAAAGCAGAGAGAGTGCACAGTAACAACGCAGAGAAAGCCACAGATAGTAAAGCAGAGAGAGTGCACAGTAGCAACGCAGAGAAAGCCACATATAGTAAAGCACGTGAGTGCACACTAGCATCGCAGAGAAAGCCACAGATAGTAAAGCAGCAAGAGTGCACAGTAGCAGCGCAGAGAAAGCCACAGATAGTAAAGCATGTGAGTGCACAGTAGCAACGCAGAGAAAGCCACATATAGTAAAGCACGTGAGTGCACACTAGCATCGCAGAGAAAGCCACAGATAGTAAAGCAGCAAGAGTGCACAGTAGCAATGCAGAGAAAGCCACAGATAGTAAAGCAGCAAGAGTGCACAGTAGCAATGCAGAGAAAGCCACAGATAGTAAAGCAGCAAGAGTGCACAGTAGCAGCGCAGAGAAAGCCACAGATAGTAAATCAGCGAGAGTGCACACTAGCAGTGCAGAGAAAGCCACAGATAGTAAAGCAGAGAGAGTGCACAGTAGCAACGCAGAGAAAGCCACATATAGTAAAGCATGTGAGTGCACACTAGCATCGCAGAGAAAGCCACAGATAGTAAAGCACGTGAGTGCACAGTAGCAACCCAGAGAAAGCCACAGATAGTAAAGCACGTGAGTGCACACTAGCATCGCAGAGAAAGCCACAGATAGTTATGCAACGTGAGTGCACACTAGCATCGCAGAGAAAGCCACACATAGTAAAGCACAGAGAGTGCACACTAGCATTGCAGAGAAAGCCACAGATAGTAAAGCACGTGAGTGCACACTAGCATCGCAGAGAAAGCCACACATAGTAAAGCACAGAGAGTGCACACTAGCATTGCAGAGAAAGCCACAGATAGTAAAGCTGCAAGAGCCAAAGAGAGTAAAGCACAGAGAGTGCACACTAGCATTGCAGAGAAAGCCACAGATAGTAAAGCTGCAAGAGCCAAAGAGAGTAAAGCAGAGAGAGTGCACAGTAACAACGGAGAGAAAGCCTCAGATAGTAAAGCAGAGAGAGTGCACAGTAGCATCGCAGAGAAAGCCACTTATAGTTAATCAGCGAGAGTGCACACTAGCAGTACAGAGAAAGCCACTTATAGTTAAGTAGCGAGAGTGCACAGTAGCAACGCAGAGAAAGCCACAGATAGTAAAGCTGCAAGAGCCAAAGACAGTAAAGCAGAGAGAGTGCACAGTAGCAATGCAGAGAAAGCCACAGATAGTAAAGCATCAAGAGTGCACAGTAGCAGCGCAGAAAAAGCCACAGATAGTAAAGGAGCGAGAGTGCACAGTAGCAGCGCAGAGAAAGCCACAGATAGTAAAGCAGAGAGAGTGCACAGTAACAACGCAGAGAAAGCCACAGATAGTAAAGCAGAGAGAGTGCACAGTAACAACGCAGAGAAAGCCACAGATAGTAAAGCAGAGAGAGTGCACACTAGCATCGCAGAGAAAGCCACAGATAGTAAAGCAGAGAGAGTGCACAGTAACAACGCAGAGAAAGCCACAGATAGTAAAGCAGAGAGAGTGCACAGTAGCAACGCAGAGAAAACCACATATAGTAAAGCATGTGAGTGCA
Source organism: Astyanax mexicanus (assembly GCF_023375975.1). Lineage (NCBI taxonomy): Eukaryota > Metazoa > Chordata > Actinopteri > Characiformes > Acestrorhamphidae > Astyanax > Astyanax mexicanus. The sequence continues at coordinate 14,295,743 of NC_064411.1, read as the reverse complement.
CAGTAGCAGCGCAGAGAAAGCCACAGATAGTAAAGCAGCAAGAGTGCACAGTAGCAGCGCAGAGAAAGCCACATATAGTAAAGCACGTGAGTGCACAGTAGCAACGCAGAGAAAGCCACATATAGTAAAGCACGTGAGTGCACACTAGCATCGCAGAGAAAGCCACAGATAGTAAAGCAGCAAGAGTGCACAGTAGCAATGCAGAGAAAGCCACAGATAGTAAAGCATGTGAGTGCACAGTAGCAACGCAGAGAAAGCCACATATAGTAAAGCACGTGAGTGCACACTAGCATCGCAGAGAAAGCCACAGATAGTAAAGCAGCAAGAGTGCACAGTAGCAATGCAGAGAAAGCCACAGATAGTAAAGCAGCAAGAGTGCACAGTAGCAATGCAGAGAAAGCCACAGATAGTAAAGCAGCAAGAGTGCACAGTAGCAGCGCAGAGAAAGCCACAGATAGTAAATCAGCGAGAGTGCACACTAGCAGTGCAGAGAAAGCCACAGATAGTAAAGCAGAGAGAGTGCACAGTAGCAACGCAGAGAAAGCCACATATAGTAAAGCACGTGAGTGCACACTAGCATCGCAGAGAAAGCCACAGATAGTAAAGCAGCAAGAGTGCACAGTAGCAATGCAGAGAAAGCCACAGATAGTAAAGCATGTGAGTGCACAGTAGCAACGCAGAGAAAGCCACATATAGTAAAGCACGTGAGTGCACACTAGCATCGCAGAGAAAGCCACAGATAGTAAAGCAGCAAGAGTGCACAGTAGCAATGCAGAGAAAGCCACAGATAGTAAAGCAGCAAGAGTGCACAGTAGCAATGCAGAGAAAGCCACAGATAGTAAAGCAGCAAGAGTGCACAGTAGCAGCGCAGAGAAAGCCACAGATAGTAAATCAGCGAGAGTGCACACTAGCAGTGCAGAGAAAGCCACAGATAGTAAAGCAGAGAGAGTGCACAGTAGCAACGCAGAGAAAGCCACATATAGTAAAGCATGTGAGTGCACACTAGCATCGCAGAGAAAGCCACAGATAGTAAAGCACGTGAGTGCACAGTAGCAACCCAGAGAAAGCCACAGATAGTAAAGCACGTGAGTGCACACTAGCATCGCAGAGAAAGCCACAGATAGTTATGCAACGAGAGTGCACAGTAGCAACGCAGAGAAAGCCACATATAGTAAAGCAGCAAGAGTGCACAGTAGCAGCGCAGAAAAAGCCACAGATAGTAAAGCACGTGAGTGCACACTAGCATCGCAGAGAAAGCCACACATAGTAAAGCACAGAGAGTGCACACTAGCATTGCAGAGAAAGCCACAGATAGTAAAGCTGCAAGAGCCAAAGAGAGTAAAGCACAGAGAGTGCACACTAGCATTGCAGAGAAAGCCACAGATAGTAAAGCTGCAAGAGCCAAAGAGAGTAAAGCAGAGAGAGTGCACAGTAACAACGGAGAGAAAGCCACAGATAGTAAAGCAGAGAGAGTGCACAGTAGCAGTACAGAGAAAGCCACTTATAGTTAAGCAGCGAGAGTGCACAGTAGCAACGCAGAGAAAGCCACAGATAGTAAAGCTGCAAGAGCCAAAGACAGTAAAGCAGAGAGAGTTCACAGTAGCAATGCAGAGAAAGCCACAGATAGTAAAGCATCAAGAGTGCACAGTAGCAGCGCAGAAAAAGCCACAGATAGTAAAGGAGCGAGAGTGCACAGTAGCAGCGCAGAGAAAGCCACAGATAGTAAAGCAGAGAGAGTGCACAGTAACAACGCAGAGAAAGCCACAGATAGTAAAGCAGAGAGAGTGCACAGTAACAACGCAGAGAAAGCCACAGATAGTAAAGCAGAGAGAGTGCACAGTAACAACGCAGAGAAAGCCACAGATAGTAAAGCAGAGAGAGTGCACACTAGCATCGCAGAGAAAGCCACAGATAGTAAAGCAGAGAGAGTGCACAGTAACAACGCAGAGAAAGCCACAGATAGTAAAGCAGAGAGAGTGCACAGTAGCAACGCAGAGAAAGCCACATATAGTAAAGCACGTGAGTGCACACTAGCATCGCAGAGAAAGCCACAGATAGTAAAGCAGCAAGAGTGCACAGTAGCAGTGCAGAGAAAGCCACAGATAGTAAAGCAGAGAGAGTGCACAGTAGCAACGCAGAGAAAGCCACATATAGTAAAGCATGTGAGTGCACACTAGCATCGCAGAGAAAGCCACAGATAGTAAAGCACGTGAGTGCACAGTAGCAACCCAGAGAAAGCCACAGATAGTAAAGCACGTGAGTGCACACTAGCATCGCAGAGAAAGCCACAGATAGTTATGCAACGAGAGTGCACAGTAGCAACGCAGAGAAAGCCACATATAGTAAAGCAGCAAGAGTGCACAGTAGCAGTGCAGAAAAAGCCACAGATAGTAAAGCACGTGAGTGCACACTAGCATCGCAGAGAAAGCCACACATAGTAAAGCACAGAGAGTGCACACTAGCATTGCAGAGAAAGCCACAGATAGTAAAGCTGCAAGAGCCAAAGAGAGTAAAGCAGCAAGAGTGCACAGTAACAACGGAGAGAAAGCCACAGATAGTAAAGCAGCGAGAGTGCACACTAGCAGTGCAGAGAAAGCCACTTATAGTTAAGCAGCAAGAGTGCACAGTAGCAACGCAGAGAAAGCCACAGATAGTAAAGATGCAAGAGCCAAAGACAGTAAAGCAGAGAGAGTGCACAGTAGCAATGCAGAGAAAGCCACAGATAGTAAAGCATCAAGAGTGCACAGTAGCAGCGCAGAAAAAGCCACAGATAGTAAAGGAGCGAGAGTGCACAGTAGCAGCGCAGAGAAAGCCACAGATAGTAAAGCAGAGAGAGTGCACAGTAACAACGCAGAGAAAGCCACAGATAGTAAAGCAGAGAGAGTGCACAGTAACAACGCAGAGAAAGCCACAGATAGTAAAGCAGAGAGAGTGCACACTAGCATCGCAGAGAAAGCCACAGATAGTAAAGCAGAGAGAGTGCACAGTAACAACGCAGAGAAAGCCACAGATAGTAAAGCAGAGAGAGTGCACAGTAGCAACGCAGAGAAAGCCACATATAGTAAAGCACGTGAGTGCACACTAGCATCGCAGAGAAAGCCACAGATAGTAAAGCAGCAAGAGTGCACAGTAGCAGCGCAGAGAAAGCCACAGATAGTAAAGCATGTGAGTGCACACTAGCATCGCAGAGAAAGCCACAGATAGTAAAGCACGTGAGTGCACAGTAGCAACGCAGAGAAAGCCACATATAGTAAAGCACGTGAGTGCACACTAGCATCACAGAGAAAGCCACAGATAGTAAAGCAGCAAGAGTGCACAGTAGCAATGCAGAGAAAGCCACAGATAGTAAAGCACGTGAGTGCACACTAGCATCGCAGAGAAAGCCACAGATAGTAAAGCAGCAAGAGCGCACAGTAGCAGTGCAGAAAAGCCACAGATAGTAAAGCAGCAAGAGTGCACATTAGCAGTGCAGAAAAAGCCACAGATAGTAAAGCAGCAAGAGCGCACAGTAGCAGTGCAGAAAAAGCCACAGATAGTAAAGCAGCAAGAGTGCACATTAGCAGTGCAGAAAAAGCCACATATAGTAAAGCAATGAGAGCCAAAGAGAGTAAAGCAGCGAAAGTGCACAACAGCAGTGCAGAGAAACCCACTTATAGTTAAGCAGCGAGAGTGCACAGTAGCAGTGCAGAGAAAGCCACAGATAGTAAAGCAGCAAGAGTGCACAGTAGCAGTGCAGAGAGAGCCACAGACAGTAAAGCAGCAAGAGTGCACACTAGCGTGCAGAAAAAGCCACAGATAGTAAAGCAGAGAGAATGCACAGTGGCAACGCAGAGAAAGCCACAGATAGTAAAGCAGAGAGAGTGCACAGTAGCAACGCAGAGAAAGCCACCCATAGTTAAGTAGCAATAGCCAAAGAGAGTAAAGCGGCGAGAGTGCACAGTAACAACGCAGAGAAAGCCACAGATAGTAAAGCAGAGAGAGTGCACAGTAGCAACGCAGAGAAAGCCACATATAGTAAAGCACGTGAGTGCACACTAGCATCGCAGAGAAAGCCACAGATAGTAAAGCAGCAAGAGTGCACAGTAGCAGCGCAGAGAAAGCCACAGATAGTAAAGCATGTGAGTGCACACTAGCATCGCAGAGAAAGCCACAGATAGTAAAGCACGTGAGTGCACAGTAGCAACGCAGAGAAAGCCACATATAGTAAAGCACGTGAGTGCACACTAGCATCACAGAGAAAGCCACAGATAGTAAAGCAGCAAGAGTGCACAGTAGCAATGCAGAGAAAGCCACAGATAGTAAAGCACGTGAGTGCACACTAGCATCGCAGAGAAAGCCACAGATAGTAAAGCAGCAAGAGCGCACAGTAGCAGTGCAGAAAAGCCACAGATAGTAAAGCAGCAAGAGTGCACATTAGCAGTGCAGAAAAAGCCACAGATAGTAAAGCAGCAAGAGCGCACAGTAGCAGTGCAGAAAAAGCCACAGATAGTAAAGCAGCAAGAGTGCACATTAGCAGTGCAGAAAAAGCCACATATAGTAAAGCAATGAGAGCCAAAGAGAGTAAAGCAGCGAAAGTGCACAACAGCAGTGCAGAGAAACCCACTTATAGTTAAGCAGCGAGAGTGCACAGTAGCAGTGCAGAGAAAGCCACAGATAGTAAAGCAGCAAGAGTGCACAGTAGCAGTGCAGAGAGAGCCACAGACAGTAAAGCAGCAAGAGTGCACACTAGCGTGCAGAAAAAGCCACAGATAGTAAAGCAGAGAGAATGCACAGTGGCAACGCAGAGAAAGCCACAGATAGTAAAGCAGAGAGAGTGCACAGTAGCAACGCAGAGAAAGCCACCCATAGTTAAGTAGCAATAGCCAAAGAGAGTAAAGCGGCGAGAGTGCACAGTAACAACGCAGAGAAAGCCACAGATAGTAAAGCAGCGAGAGTGCACAGTAACAACTCTGGAACTGTCTCTAGAAAAATAGGTGCAGGGAGTTCTGTATAGTATTCCTCCTGATTTAATTGTCTTTTTGCTTCCTCTATATAGGTGTCCCTATCCATAATTACTGTGGCGCTGCCTTTATCTGTGGGTTTGATGATAATGGAGTTATCACAGCGTAATTGTAGTAGGGACTGCTGCTCCTCTAGATTGAGGTTAGGGGTTTCACTATTGTTCCAGGGTACGTTTTTTAAATGCATATTTGTCCGCTCTTCTGATTTTTCTAATTGTGTTAGGAACCTGAGAGAGATTTTGGGGTGAAAGGAGGAGGATTTTTAAGACCTGTCAGTATTTCCTGTTCCTCCAGTTTGAGGCTTTTGGAAAAATTTATCAGGGGATTCAGATAACTGCCCCTGGAAATGTATCCGCCGCTGCGTTTATAGCTCTGCATCTCCATCTGGAGTTGGACCCCACGGGGATGACCGGCCTAGCCTTAGACTGCAGTGCCACATTTTCCTGGTGGTGGTGTGCACGTATTAGATTAAATAAGTGTTTCATCAGTGTGCTAACATTCTTGTATTCTGTGCTTTTTTTCATGTGGTTTATTTTAGTGTGTTTACTTTTTCTTAATTTATTGTTTTTTTGCTTTTCTTCCCTACAGGTGCAGTAAGAGATGGTGTATTTCCCCTCCCATGATGGGGATGAAGTTCATGCCTGTTTGGACCCCCATGTTGAATGGCCAAATTGGTTGGCTAAGAGGTTTGTCCCCCCTTTGTTGCAAAGTTATGGTTCTAAACTGAATCTTCTTCAGGCACAGACTTGCCAAAAAATGAGAGTGGGTTATTTTGGGGGCTTTTAATTTGACGTGTAGTCAAAAATGACCAAAAGAAATGTAAAAAATAAGAATATTTTAGTATAGTGTAAGTACTTTTATGCTGTTTGGATCAGACAATGTCCAATATAGAAGCAAAAACATTTTTTTTTTTTTTTTTTCAAAAAATTTAGATTTAGATGTGAAATAAATATAATAAAAGTAATGAAATCAAATAAAAGGTTTTGTAATGGCTTTCTAATAAGAAGCAGAGGTGTGTTTGAGTGTTTGTCCGAGCAGCAGAAGCTGTGAAATGGGCAGATGGGAGTTTTACTTACACTAAAGTTTCCTGGGGGCAAAAAGAAAAGTGACTGATTCAGAGAAACAACCAATCAAATTAAATTAGAGGCGGACAAAAGGCGTCATCTGCTAAATGAAAAAAGACTGGGCAGTTGGATCCAGCCATCTTGGAGGTGCAGAAAAGATGCACACTTTGTGAAGGTTAGATTTTTTTATTTAAAAAATATTAATTTAGTGAACAGGAAGGTTTTAAGTGGTGTGCATTTTCAGGCTAATTGGCTCGCAGGATTAGCTACTTAACCTAGCTAGCTAACCCATAGCTACCATAGTTTACAGCAGCGTTTCTCAACCTTTTTTCTATCACGACACCCTTTAAATATATGCGAGATGTCAAGGCACCCCAGTTTACGGGGGTGGGGGGGGGGGGTTTGCTGGCGCAGTACTTCAGGTGAGAACGAGGGGTGTTGCTGGCGGAATATGAAACGAGTGAAATACTCTGCTACACTCACTGCTGACCTACCACTGGATGAAGAAGTTAATGGCTCTGATTCAGAGTTATCTGAATCTGCAATCTTCTTTTTAAAAAACGTTCCATGCTAGCCTGAGTGCTTCACACAACTCTCGCAGTGCATCGCGTGGGGGACAAAAAATTTACAGTGTGTCCCAACTTAGGGGCTGCATCCTTCAGAGGCTGTATTCGAAGACAGATTGCGTCACAGCTGCGCAGTAATACACCGCCTCTGTGGGTCGCATCCTTCAGAGTATGCTGCCTGTGAATTGGGACACACACCGACACGAGCTGACTCTGGAAAGGAAATATGCACGTGAGGCGCAATATTTTGACGGCACCCCCGATGAAGCCAGACGGCACCCTGGTTGAGAAACACTGGTTTACAGTATCTTTGATAGTCAGCTAGCCAAAAACAAAATTTTAGGCTAATTAGCTAGCTAGCACGTTTATATACTTATATTCATAGTTTAAAGTAGTGTTGATAAAGTCAGCCAGCCATTTATCATCTATTAAACAAAATTCACAGTCTAATATAACCTACAATTATATGAAATGAGGGTTTTTCAGACAAAATATTAAAAACAGTTTTTAAATTATGATTTTTTTTTTATTAAGGTAAATAAATCAAGAACAATATGTGAGGGAAATTGAGACTATTAATCCATTTTAAATGATGTATTTCATTGAACACTGTGTTGAAGATTTAACACTGTGCTCAAACTAAATGTATGATTTGAACATGCCCTATTTGCAGTGTCCTTTAATATCCTTTAATGATCTGTTCCAGCCATTACCCTTTATCTTAGTTTCGCTTCCTTTCTAATAGAACATGACACCCTAAAATTTAGAACATTAACTCAACACTTTGGTCACGTTTTTATGAATAGGCACAAATAAGAGATGACTGTAACATGTATGGATGTTTCTAGAATGTCTGTCCCTCCTAGAAAGTGGTATAAAAATGGTTGTAAAGAAAATGAGAGCCAGATCATGCTCTCATCTATCATTTGTCTTGTAAACTGTATGTCCTAACCCTGTATGTATGTCTTTGTCTTTTCCAATAAATGTATTTTGTAATTACAATGACTGGTTGGATCGACTCAAGTTATACTCATCACAGCTCAGTATCCCAATTTCCTCCACACATACAAGCTCAGTTCTCCGTTTCAATAATTTAGAATGTGCAGTCAGCCTACATAATCAAGATCGAGTCAGCATTGCCCCCACCCAGATGCAGGAGGCCTTTCTGACCTTGAGGGTCCAATCATGGCTCATTCTATGGAATTACTGGACTCTAAGGAACCAGATGCAGACATTTTTGAATGTCCAGCCAGGAGTTCAAGCCAACATCAGTTCCAAGATGCATCACAAAATGCAGTGTTACTCCAATGTGCGTCCTCCAATGTTTTCATAGTGGTTCCAGCTTGTTAGTAGAACTACAATAAATATAGCCTAGAAAATCAATTTTAAACTAAAAGGTAAACATGCATTCTTACTTGAGTTTCTTCATGTTCATGAATACAGTGTACTTCCCTGCATTCCATACGCTGATGAATCTCAGGTCAGATACCGTGAAGATCTCTTTGTTGAAGGCACATTTGGACGAGTTTTCAAAGGTTATTTTAAAGGGACCCCCGCTGCCATCAAAAAAAATGTGTGGTACTGGATTAAGCCAAGAAGCAGATATTGATGAAGTGCTTTTATAAAAAGCTTCAGAAATCTGGCAGATTGACAGAATGTTTTCATGCATTCTTACATGTATAGAAGGCGTAACTAAATTGAAATCTGTTCAGTGTAGTGAGCTCTGCAGTTTAATACCTGGTGCTAATTAAGATGTTAAATTAATTAAATTAGATTAATGAATCAATTAATTAATAACACAAGACATATCAGGGGCGTGTCTTCTTCTACAGGGAACAGTAATTTTCCTAACCAAGTTATCCAGAAAACACACTGAAATTAAAGGTTTTGTAATTTAAAAAGAATTTTATTAAATCACACAGATATGAGTTTATAATCCATTAAAATGTCAAAAATGTAGCCATTAGATATCAAATCACAGTGTATGAAGGTAAATGAGAATGAAAATAAAAACATGTTATAATATCGGTATAGAAAGGAATAACTTGTCAGATTAATGAAAATTATTAAGTGGGGATTTCTAAAGGATGAACTAAGTTGTTTTAAGTCTACAAAGCCGGTTCTTATTTACAACCAAGCAACTGAAAATGAGTTGTCTTTACTACATGGAGATTTATAAAGGATTCAACCAAACCAGTCCCAGATGGTGACTATTTAAGGTCGTAGAAGTCCAAAGTTTGACGGTTGTCTGGATTAGTGTTCGCTGGAGGAATATCAAAAAATTTACAAGGTTTACCCAACTAGCATTTAGGTCTCTTGAGAGGACTGGAGAGATGAAAAAGTCAGATATGTCATTTGAAATGTAGGTTTGATTTGTGAAAAGTGCCATCAACTTTTATTCTAATTCCAGTGCATCCTGAATGGGGTTTGTGGTATGTGTGTGTCCAGGGGGGTGGGAGTTAGTAAATTCCTTTAGGCCACCAAAAAAAGGTAAAGTGGGTGTAGTGGGTGTTCCAGCAACAAAATCTTATAGTTGCAAGAATCCTACTCTACTCCTAACAACTATGACATCTGGTCTAATGCTAATCTAATGTCTGGAGCAAGCTCTGGCAATGCCGTAGTTCAAACTTGAACGACATTCCCTTCTTCAGAACTGAACTCTTACTGTAACTACCCTAAAAACTGAGCTCTGTCTCACGAAGAATGTCATGGAATATCAAACATACAAAAAAACATAACATGGAATTCAGTAAACATCATCCCTTGATAAGATTCATTTTGGCTGAATCTGTAAAATCCATTGTTAAATTCAGTTCATGTTTGTTTCTGGTGGAACGAGTCCCAAGTGACACAAGTAATACATTTGTGTAGGATAAGGTGTTCTGTCCAAAAGATTTAGGATTTGCACTTTTAATTGGCGTGGAACAAATTTGGGATAGTTTTCTCTCCTGTGTGAATGCACTTGTGCTGTTTGAGTTGACTCTGTTGAGTAAAACTCTTCCCACAGACTGAGAAGTGATACGGTTTCTCTCCTGTGTGAATGCGCTGATGATTTTTGAGAGTACACTGTCGATTAAAACTCTTCCCACAGTCTGAGCAGTGATACGGTTTCTCTCCTGTGTGAATGCGCTGGTGACTTTTGAGAGTACACTGTCGATTAAAACTCTTCCCACAGTCTGAGCAGTGATACGGTTTTACTCCTGTGTGAATGCGCTGGTGTATTTTGAGATGACTTTGTTTAGTAAAACTCTTTCCACAGTCTGAGCAGTGATACGGTTTCTCTCCTGTGTGAATGCGCTGGTGTTTTTTGAGATCACTCTGTTTAGTAAAACTCTTGACAGAGTGCTGATGTTCCTCCATGTCGGGACTTGGTTTCCTCTGTCTGTTAAATGTATCAAACAATTTCTGCGTGTTCTGGAGATTCCTCAGGATGGCTTGTGCTTCACCTCTTTCATAGATTTCAGGAGAAATCCTATAATATTTTAATTTCTGAAAAGAAAAAAAAAAGAAAAAATGTAGTGTATTAAAATAAAAGCTTGTTAATTAACTGAAGAGAATTACCTAAATCAGTTACACTATATGGGAAATACTGGGACACCTTTATATTACCTTAAAAGCTTCTGTACTTTTGTGCCATTCTAAATCCATAGACATTATAATATGAAGTTTAGCTCGTTCTGCAGTAGACTGTCAGCAGGCTGCAGCCGCAAAATATATGTAGCATAAACTCTGCTGCTGTCCACTACTGAATCCCATGTTTGACTACTACTTTAGTATCTCACTTTACACTGAAATGCACTAATCCATACTATTAATACTGTACTATGTTGAATTCTTTTTTGTTTACAATAAAGGTGTCTCCTTTTATCTTATAAATATCTTTATCTGTAATTTCCTGGCTTTCCTGGCTATTCTTCACTTTCTATATTCAAAGTTTTAGAAAGCAACCTGGCTGCCAGTGTCACACAATATTTATTATATTTATTATTTACTGTTTTCTTAATAGAGGTCAATTATTAGATTTTAAAATGTAAAATTTCATTTGTTTTTTAATATTTCAGTGAGAATTGAATGATCTGAGTTAAAAGGACGTAAACAGAAAATTACATTAAATTATAAAAGTTTCCACACATATTAATCAAATACAGTAACCTAAATCAATATAGCGGACGCGGTGACGTATCTCAGCATCGGCTCAAAGCCCAACTTCATCTGCAGAGCCAGAGAGAAGCAGAAGCTCTACACCAGCAGATTCAGAGCAGCTCCAAGACCTGCTGCAGTTTTACAGAAGCTAACGTTACCCACAATTTCATCTACTCTAACTAAATGTTACTAAAGCCTGTAAACCAGCTATCTGAACAAAATGTATCGTGTACATCAGAGACTGTGGTCTGCAGCACAGGGGACTGTGCTCTCCCCGTTTCTTTTACACTCTACACCTCAGACTTCCAGTACAACTCTGAGACATGCCACATGCAAAAGTTTTCGGACGACACTGCCATTGTGGCATGTATACGGGAAGGAAAGGAGGAGGAGTACAGAAATCTTGTGGAAGACTTTGTGGCGTGGTGCAATAGGAACAACCTGCTGCTGAACACCTCCAAGACCAAGGAGATGGTGGTGGACGTCTGCAGGGCCAGGCCACCACACAGCCGGTATCTATTTTGGGAGTTGATGTCGAGATGGTGAAGACCTACAGGTATCTCGGACTGCATCTGGATGATAGGCTGGACTGGTCATCCAACACAGACATCCTGTACAGCTCTACTTCTTGAGGAGGCTGGGGTCTTTTAACATTTGTCAGAAGCTCCTGCTAATGTTTTATCAGACCATGGTGTCCAGCTGTCTTTTCTATGCTGTAGTGTGTTGGGGAGGAAGCATGAAGAAGAGGGACGAGATGCGTCTGGACAAGCTGGTCAGGCATGCAGGGTCCGTGGTTGGCGTGGAGCTGGACTCTCTGGTAACGGTGGCAGAAAGGAGGACACTGCTCAAACTACTCTCTATCATGGATGATGCTGGTCTCCCATTGCATTCCATTGTGATGGACCAAAGGAGCAGTTTCAGTGGCAGGTTCTTGTCACAGAGCTGCTCTACAGACAGACTGAGAAGATCGTTTGTTCCGAGAGCCATCAGACTCTTTAACTCCTCCCAGTGGAGCCGGAAGAGATAGGACAGATGAGAAACGAGTCTCAAATGTGCTCTCTTAAATCACAGCCTTTTTATCCGTACTGGAATAACACCCTACACATCAACACCCTGTGACTCTTTTGCCTTTTTATTGTATATACTATACTTTTGCATCCCTGGACACTTTGTCACTTTACTGTACATCCTGTACATTTGCACTCCTGGACATTTTACTATACATCCCGTACATTTGCACTCCTGGACACTTTACTGTACATCCTGTACATTTGCACTCTTGGTCACTTTACTGTACATCCTGTACATTTGCACTCCTGGACACTTTACTGTACATCCTGTACATTTGCACTCCTGGTCACTTTACTGTACATCCTGTACATTTGCACTCCTGGTCACTTTACTGTACATCCTGTACATTTGCACTCCTGGACACTACTGTACATCCTGTACATTTGCACCCCCGGTCACTACACTACTAGCCTAACTTAAATACAACACTTGCACAGGTTTATGTTTAATATTATCATATCTGGTGATACCCACTATTTCCTATACTTAAATTATTCTTTTACTGCACTACTACATATCTACGACTACTTACTTCCACACTTTGTATAGCTTATTTTATTTATATATTTATGTATATATTTTAAAGTCTCAGTTATAGATTTTTTATTTTATAGTTTAGAGTCTTATATCCCTCACTCTGCTCTCGTATTGTACTACACTTATTGTTTGTTTGTTTCTACTGTGTTGTGTAACTGCTACTGGCTGCTAAATTTCCTTCGGGATCAATAAAGTATCTATGTATGTATCTTGTCTTTAGTCATTTTACGTTAGCTCAATCTAGCTAATAATTTAACATTTTCCCTGAATTTTCAATTCCACCTTAAATATTATCACTTCTTAAGCACAGAAACACACAGACCGCTGCTGAGGTACGGTGGCTCAGAAAGACCAAACGTAGCGTAACTGCAGTTCACCACTAAACAGCAGGGGCCGCCAAAACTTCATTTAACAGCATTAAAGTGCCTCATTTTATAAAGTTCATCTAAAACAAAGGTATTTTATTACTCTGTTACACTTACAACAGTAATAAACGCTGTAAAATAGTTGAGTAATGCCTCATTAAATCTTAAAAGACAAGCTTAGGCATTATTAACCATTAAAATAAATTAAACAAATGGCTCAGATCATCATTAATTAACAAGATCTACTGCATTTGAAACATTAGTAATTTAGTAATATGTAATAATGTCTAAAGTATGGTAATTAAATAATGGATTGTTGGAATTGTGGACCATTTTTCTGAAATTCGCTTATTCTGATGTATTTTCCTTTATAATACCGAATATTTTGGTGTTATTTTGGGTTAATGAAAATGTGTAAAGTGTGTCCTGAATTTAAAATATATTAATATAGTTACAGCAGAACTGTATTACTGTGGTACACTTGCTATTCCACACTAATGATTTTAACTGGGATTTCTTAATAAAACTAAGCTTAATAAAACAGTGTGGATAAAGATACTGCAATTTGCTAACATTTTTTAAATATTTGCAAACTATGTTTATCATCACAGTAAAATTGTGAGTTTTCTGTTAAATCAGTAAGTTAATCAACATTACTTAAAAAAACACTAGTGGCAGAGTGAAATTCCACTTTACAGAGTCTTACCTGACCCTTACCTCGCTACAATCATTTTCAAAACCAATTCTTTCTTTTTAAATGTAATATTTTATAGGCGGACTTTTATTTTGATGGGAAAGTCACGTGTCTTTCTGGCAGCTGTTCATGGAGTTGCTGCTGAACATCTCTGTGAAATGAGCAACAGTTGCTTATATAAAAGTCCGCTTGTAAAATATTACATTTAAAAATAAAGAATTTGTTTTCAGAGGGATTATAGCGAGGAGATGTTCAGGTAAAACAGGTAAGAAGTGGAATTGCATAAGAATAAGTGGATTTCTAAACATTTGTCTACAATATCTAAAATAAAATGTTAAATGACTTTAAACAAGACATTCACATATTACTAAATAACCAATGTTTAAAAATGTAGTAGATTCTGTTAGTTAATTATGATCTGAGCCATTAGTTTAAGGAATTTTAATGGTAAATAATGTATAACCTTTTTAACACTGTGTATGTAATAAATGCTAAAGAGCTTTCACTTAATTGATCAATAGTACAATTTTGACTACCCCAAAGAGAAGCACTTACTCTTTGTATTAAAAAATTAATGCTTCACTTTGTGATGGTCACCATGGATATTTAAACAATTTTGTACTGACAAAATTTACCATGCAAGTTAACACTGTTCAAAAATGTACACTAAACTGATAAAACCTTTTTAACACTGTGTAATAAATGCTAAAGTTGTACCAGATGGACTTGGTCCTCACTGTTGATGGCAAACTGCAAGTGATGCCCCAACTTGTTGGCACTTACATTTCAATTTAGGTAAGATGGCTACAGTTAAGAGTGACACTCAGAGATAGAAGAGATAGAAATGTGAACAGGTTTATCAGAAAAATGTATTTCGTTGTTAGAGTCACTTCAAACTACCCCAACAAATAGCACTTACTAATTACTATGGAAAGATCAGTGCTGTTGTTAGAGCACCAATTGTGACATTGATTCCAGTAGACACTTTTTTTTTTAATCTAAATTTAATTTAAAATTTTATGATTACATTTTTTTGCATTTACCTTCTTGATGTCCTGCAGATTCTTGAAAAGGAGATCGTACTGCAGCAGATCTTGTTTGTTGTTCACCTTGTCTAAAGTCTTACTATTTATGTATTCTGAAAGCTTTCCATAAATTGAGGTCATTCACAGCTCCTCCCTGTAAAATCACTCTCTGAATCACAATGGACCATCCTGATTTCTGTATAGAAGGGTACTTCACACTTGTAAAAGCATTTTAAACTTCATATTCAAATATCAGTTTTAAATGAATTAATTGAGTTTATTTGTTGATAGAATGGTAAAAAAAAAGTGAGGACCAAGTCCATCTGGTACAACTTTAGCATTTATTACATAAAGTGTTAAAAAGGTTGTATCAGTTTGGTGTAAATTTTTTAACATTATTAATTTGCATGGTTTTTTCAGTACAAAATAGTTTGAATATCCATTGTGACCATCACAAAGTGAAGCATTGATTATTTAATACAAGGAGTACGTGCTTCTCTTTGGGGTGGTCAAAATGGTACTATTGATCAATTAAGTGAAAGCTCATCTTATTCGGTTCATTTTCAGAAATCAAAGTTCAATATTCAACTTTACATTAAATATGGACTACATGATTTTATTTAGGGTTTATTGGTGTAAAGCACTCTTACATATTGAAAGAATCCTGAAGATTTCTTAGTTCTAATGGATGTTTTTATTGAAGAAAGTGTTGAAAAGAAATGTCCCAATTTCTACTTTAACCATAGTTCTGACCTTTGAGTAAATTTTGGTAAGTTCTATTTGTTGGGGTAGTTTTAAGTGACTCAAGCAACCAGAGGTGTTTGTCTTATATTTATGCACAGAACCAGATATAAAATGGCAAAAGTATTCTCTAACATCAGTAACTTCTTCCTTTAATATGTACAAAAACAAATGTCTAAATTTGCTAATATTTTGTAGCAGAATGAGAATGCTTGCTGGACTAATTCTGGAAAAGTTAAAAAAAGTTTTTATAATTCTATGAACAAATACATTTTACTTTTAATTAATTTTACAATTAATTAGTTAAATTAAAACTGATATCTGCATATGAAGTTTCAAATTCTTTTACAAGTGTGAAGTACCCTTCTATACAGAAATCAGGATAGTCCATTGTGATGTCAGAGAGTGATTTTACAGGGAGTAGGTGTGAATGACCTCAATTTATGGAAAGCTTTCAGAATACATAAATAGTAAGACTTTAAACAAGGTGAACAACAAACAAGATCTGCTGCAGTACGATCTCCTTTTCAAGAACCTGCAGGACATCAAGAAGGTAAATGCAAAGAAAATATAACCATAAACACCTAATTAAACTAATAGTAGTTTGAATAACATGACTTACCCTATAGTTAGGAACTTATGTGTTCACAAAAGTGTTATTTTGCTACTTAAAGAAGATCTGTAAGTCACACGTTGAAGAAAGTACTGTTAGGTTGTTCAGGTCGACTACACTGAAAAAAATGTGGAGTAGGATTTACTTAAAAAAACCTTGTACACGTTTTACACACAGAAATACTAAGTAAATTTAACATAGCATTTTTTTAAGTAAAATTTACTTGCATCTCCTTACAGTTTTTATTAGTAATACCAAAGTAATATTTACCACTGAAAGCAAGTATTTTTTTACTTAGTTACATTTTGATTAAAATTTCTGGTAAAAAACTAGTACACATATTACACTAAAAACTCCAAGTATTTTGTTAATAATGGGCACTGCTTAAAACACCTCCCTGAAAAATGAAGACACACAATATCCACAAAATATAATTTTATTTTTAAACACAAAACACACAGAAAAATTATGGGCATTTTGTAAGAGTACTGCTTAACTGGTTAACTGCTTAACAAATGTCCACTTGACCTGTCTTAGTTTTATCTTCTATCCCAATTTAGCTTAGCTCTTGCTCTATACAATTAAGAGAAGTAATCCAGAAACAATTGATCACAGAATGATATAAAATGAACTCAAACATCTCACGAGACAATATTCAACCACATATGAGGAACACTGCTTTCTTCAGACCAGAGATTCAGAATCATTTTTTGGGTCAATTTATGTCAAAGAATCTGCTCGTGTGTGTGTGTGTGTGTGTGTGTGTGTAAATGGTAGAGAGGAATGCATTAGCCTTGGGTCCTACACATGACTGAAAAGGTTTGCAAGGGAACCCACTAAATCGGCATATAGTGCACTAAATAAAATATTTAAAATATTCAAAGAATAAAATTCTTTAAAATCAAAAAAGAAAGAGGCAAAAAGCTGTACATTATTGAAGTCGTTGAACAAACCTAGCAAGATACATAACTCAAAGACTTATGAACAGACTTCAAAGCATCTGTAACATACAATGGCATGTTCCCCTTACAGTAGTAGGTTTACTCTCAAAGGACCCACTTTGGAGAGAATGTTAAACTTTAAGTCATCCAAATGCTAAAAGTACATTTTGAAACACTTGAAAGGTCAGTTATGCTCCAAACGGAGATGCACATTTAATGAGTACACAAAGCACATGAGCAGAATGCAAGTATTGGTGAGTGTTTTGGGTCCTATAAATGGTGCAAAGGCTGAGAGGGAACTTACTAAATGGACCTATAGTACACAGTTATGAAATTCAAAGAAAGAGTGCAAATCTTTAAAGAAAAAAAAGCCACCAACCTGCACAGGCCCATTTTTACACTATTCAAGTCAATAAATAAACCTACAAGAGCAAGACGCATAACTCAAAGCCTCTTGTAACAAGTTATGAACAACTTCACAATAAAGTCAATTGCATCTGCTGCATGAGCTGTAGTCACATTTTCCTTTTACATTAGCAGTTTCCTTCGCAGAGAATCTACTTTAGCAGAGAACTTTAAATCATCCAACTCCAAAAGCAACTTTTGAAACACTTCAAATGTATATTTCAATTTTGGAGGATAACTGAGATTCAGTGAGTACACAAAGCCCATGAGCAGAATGCAAGCATTGGTGAGTGTTTTACAACCACCCAATACCTCTGTACCATCAATCACAATGATGACATCAGTTGGCGGGGCACCCTCTGCAGCATTGCCCAGCACAAGGATCTTGATCACACTGTTTTTGATGTCTTGTTCGATGACATCCTTGGAGACATCCTGCTAAAACACAACACAATAGTGCTATAGTGGTCAAAAACTGAACAACCTACACATCCAACTGCTGCTATTGTAAAAGGGGTGGGGCATACACACACCTGGTAGTCTTTAATGAGCTCCTCTGTTGATTCTCCCAGGAAATGGATCAGACAACGGATGACCGCATCACGGCTATCGATCTGTTGCTATATAAAAACAAGAGCATAAATAACTACAGTGGTCAAAACATAAAGGGAACACCAAAACAATGAAATGCCATTCCAAGCAAATTATTCTTATGTGAAATCAGCCTGTCCACTTGGGAAGCAACACTGATGGTAAATCCATTTCACTCACTGTTGTTTAAATTTAAAATGCAACAGGCAGACATGACAGTTTATTTACAAGACACCCCCTAAAAATGAGTGATTCTGTAGGTGGCATCCACAGACCAATCTGTTCTGCTCCTTTTTGGCTGATGTTTTAGTTGCATTTGCATTTTGCCTGTCTCATGCCTTGATGAACTTTAAGGTGGTGACTCACTCGCTGGAGTCACTCAGGTAGTGCAAGATGGCTTCAATGTCAGCTGTGTCTCTGTGAAGTATACAGAACATGCAAGAGACAGGCTAGTACATCAGGGGATATGGAGGGGTTCATAAAACCCAGCAGCAGGATCACTACCTCCTCCTTTGTGTAAGGATGTACAGAAGAAACACTGCAAGCTCCCTGTAAAATGAGCTAGAGCAGGACACTGAAGAGCATGTTTCTGCTCAAATGGTCAGGAACAGGCTCCAATAGTAGAGTATTAGGGCCCAATGTCCACATGTGGCCTGTGCTCGCAGCCCAACACCGTGGAGTGTAATTTGCATATGCCAGAGAATATCAAAACTCACCATTGGGCCCTGCACACTTCACAAATGAGAGCAAGTTCACACTGAGCACATATAACCAATGTGACAGACCCTGGAGACAGGATGTAGAATGTTATGCTACCTGCTAAAGCATCTGTGAAAAGCACAGGGAGCAAATGGTGAACAAGTCAATTTTGATATTCTGTGGCATATGCAAACTGCACTCCACTTTGCTGGGCTGTAAGCAGATGCCACGTGTGTTGAACGTTGGGCCCAAATACTCTCCAAAGGAGGAGGAAGTAAGCTGCTGGGGTGTATGACATGTCACCTAACAGACTAGCCTGTTTCCTGGTGTGTCTTGTATGTTCAGTACACTTCAAAGACACAACAGATGTTCTTGCCACAGCTCACATTGATGAGCTCAATGTCTTGTATGAATTGTGCTACATTGTGCAATTATTATTATTTGCCATGACTTGAGCAACTCCTGTAGGTGATAGTCACCACCTGTTTCCTCCTGAGGTGGGGCACTTCATAAAAAAACAAATGTCACCAAATCAACAACCAGAAAGGAGAACAGATATAGTCTGTGGACACTAGGCTTGGGCAGTATGACGGTATTTTGGTATACCGCGGTATTTAAATATGATGACGGTATTTTAAAATAGTAACGGTATATTAACCACGTGACGTTTTCTGCAGCGCCAATTTTCCACCTTGAAAACTGGGACAGTTTAAACATCCTGCACATTCATAACCGGGAGGGGTTGGCGGTTGGAGCTCACTGATTGGTAGTTGAGGTTCTCCTGTGGTGATAACAGGATGAAAAGGCTAGAAGACAGTGGCAGCGCTAGCAATGAGTCTATCAAGTTAGTTTCCAAACAAACACCACTGCAGTTTGGCAACATTTTGGATTTCCAAATGAAAAGGGAGACCTGAAACCTGAATGAACCGGTATGTAAGACCTTCCTACAAAAAGTCTTGCAAAAGATGGAAATGCTCAAACATTCTCATTGTAAAACGAAGCATCCTTCCACTGCCGCGCAGATTTGAGCTCCAAGAGCAATGTGGCAGCTGCTAATAACAATACACGATGAGCTACCTTTAAATTTAACAAAAATCAAACCATAAATAAAGGAATAAATTAACAATAAATATTTGTATAATTATATAGAACATTTATCTAATATTTATAGAGGGTTATGTTTAGGGCTGTATACCCGACTGTGTCAGTCGAATCGGATTCGTTTACCCATCATCTCTCAGACAGCCCCGCATTTCACCGCGTTTCAGTGATTAAAAAAAAACCCCAGATACAGAAAATCAAACGCAAGCTGGAAGCACTAAATATTATTGGATATTTATATATCTGTAAAAAAAAAAAAAAAGATGAGCAACCAAAATTAGAGCTCTATTTAATTACAGACATAATGTCCAACTGAGAGAGTTTAAACAGTGCTGCTCACAAATAATTAGCCTATCTAAATAAATGTAATAATAAAAAAAAATTAAATGATACAAAAATAAAACGAATTATTTTTCGTTAGGAATAAATCATTAAAAATATATTTTGAATTATATATTTTGAATTCGGTATGGCGGTATGAAAAAGGTCAATACCGCCCAACCCTAGTGGACACCACCTGCAGAATTCCTGTCATTTCAGCATGTTGCCTTTTAAATTTGCCAAACAGTAGGTGAGATGGAGTCACCATCAGTAGAGTAAGATACATCAAGCCCGTGCATTTCCTGGATCCATGTGATGTCAGGTGAACACCCCTTTAGGAGACCTTCGGTTAGGAGACCTTTAGAGTCTTTAGGTTGAGAATAAATGGAGTTCCCTTGGCGCTGTAGATGGCGGTAGCACACATCTTATGCAAGCCATCACCAAATGCCAGAGAAAGAGAAGGAGGATGGGACAACGCCTCCTTAGGCGACCAAACGAGCACACTCCTTTGTATTGGATGTGCGGAGTTTGAATTATCTTACTCTACTAAGAAAACTGGTGTTACCTTAAAGGAACAGTCCACTGTACATCCATAATGAAATGTCTTTTCTGAATTGAGATGAGCTGATCAATACCTCCTAGTCAGTCAGATGTGCTGTTATTCCTGTTAGCATAGCTAGGCTCAGCATGGCCACAGGTATTTTTGGGGACTTAAGTTAGATTCGACCACGTTTTCACCATTTACATACGCTTATATTACCAATTACACAAAACCTAGTTTAGTAAACAAAATTAAACGTGGCAGTTTATGCTATAAAAATGGGCACTAAAATGAAAGGCAGAGCACACACAAGGTGCAACTACACCTTTAAATATAGTGCCCATATAGTGCCTCCTGGTAACTAGATCTTTTAAGGAACATTTCTGATCAAATACAAGCACACAGCACAAATGAACAAAGCCTGAATCCCCCTCCCCACGACAACAAACAACGGTACCATTAGAGATTGTGTGTTGATCACACTGATCAAACAAACCGGCTCTGGCATGATGACCATGACATACATCCTTAAAAATTGTGAGACAAATGAAACGGGTAAGTAGACTCTATATTATTAAGATAAATGTGTTAGAAATTAACAGATTGTTCTTTTTTTTTTTTTTTTTTTTTACCTGACTGAGCGACTCCAACACGCTTTTCATTTTTGCGCCTGCAGTCCCACCCTTGGACTTGAAAATTGTCAGGAGTTTTGGAGTGTAGAAATCCATCTTGGTCAAAAAGGTTCGGTCCAGGTGGATAGTTGTGATCCTTTTGAACTCCTCCTTCACCTAAAAACAAACAAACACACAAGCACACAACACACAGGCACACGCATTGAAATGTTTTAGCTTGGAAACGGTATATATCATGTAGATGTTTTTTCTAGCTCATTTTGACTTCTTGTTATTGTATTTATGTACCGTTGATTTCATATAGTTGTGTGTATATATTATTGTGTGTATATACACAATAAAGCTACATCAATGGATTTAAGACCTTGCAAATTAATTTACTTCAACATATCTAATGACCTAGTGACTGCCATGAAAATGTGTCACAAACATTCATGTTTACCTGAGATTCATAGAAAAGGGCAGGCCATCTCTCCATGACACCTGGGACAGCAGGCATCTGGTTGACAACCTCCAACCGTCGATATGGAAAAGTCTTCTCCATTTTCTCTCTGATGATCTTGTTGTTGTTGGTCTTTTTCACTTCTGTGAGTAGAACCACCCTCTCTTCTTCCATTGTTTCTTTTGTTTCTCCTAGTGGCAATGGCGGCAAATAATTTACTTCTGCCTTTTTGGGCCTTTTGAGGCCTTTGGGACTGGAAGTCATCTTTCTTGAAGAGTTCACCTCTAGCTCTGGGCAGGCAATTTGGAGCCCTCTTACTTTTGCCCGATAATTGCCCATTTTATACTTGATTCTTTGTTGCCATCCATACATGCCATTGAATGAGCCTGGCTCTTTGAGGCACGGATACTTCTCAACCAAGGCCTCAACAACATTGATCACTTGGATTCCTGTTGGGTAGGCCGTGTATTGAAATATTCTCTCAGCTAATTTCTCAAGGACGCTGCTTGTCACTTTCGGATTGTTTAACAGGGTTCCATTGGAGTGGTAAGCTCTGTTTCCTGCATCCAGCATAAGCTGAGTGTCAAAGGAAAATGGTGGAATTTCGAACTGTCTTGGCCATGGTTGGGAACGGTATGATGGACTTTCATCGGATGATGATGAGAGCAAAATGGTGTCCTGAGATGCTAAAGATGTGAATGACAGGCCATCTGATTCTGGTAAGTTGTCATCCTTTTCTTCCACTGCGCTGAGATTTACAATGACTGGTTCAACTTGGACAACTTTCAGGGAACCCATGTCTTGCACATCTTCTATGGAGGCCAATGTGAAGAACTGACCCCCAAACTCCATATCTTGATACATTAGAGTAAAGCCATCTGGAATGCTGAATGTGCTCTGGATGACGAGTTTGAGATCCTGTATAGAACTGGGGATACCAGATGGCAGAAGCAATTTATGAACTGTATGATCATCAAAAATGATCCGTAGCTTTGCTGGGGTGGACATCTGAGCAGGCAGGAAGACACTGAAAAAAAAAAGAAAAAAAATCCATTTAGTTCATTGACAAAAAAAAAATCCATTCCAAATTCCATTGCTTATTTAAAAGAGAGTGTTGATGTGGTGTTTTAAGGTAACAACTCGTCGTCCTGCGATAGTGTACATAGCCAGTGGATAGAAATCAAGTAGTTCTTTGGGCTCAATTATTTGGTTGTTGCCTGTGTAGTCTAGCTCATAGCTCCTGAGGTGCTCGTTGTACCATCCATTTAGTAGTTTGACAACAAACAATATGCTATCAAAAACCAAGATGATCTGACAAACTTCAGCAAAGTCAGGCAAACCTGCAGTTGAACCGTAAGACAGCAACATTCCTGGCGCATAGCTTGTACCCGAGATGGCCACCTTGTTTGAGACATGGACCATTGTGACGTTTGGATACTTGCGCAGCAACAAGTCTTTAATGGCCTCATTTAGTACATCTAATGACACTTGTGATGTTTTTGTAACAGACACAGATTGTTTGAGTACACTGTTGTCATGGAGACACAGTGCAACCATGAGTTGGTGTCTATTGGCGAGGGACAACAGTATGTTCTTAAAAGAGCCAGTTTGTCTGACAATTTTTTTTAAAAAGCTGTGCTTCGCTTCAAATCGCATTGTCCACAAGGCAGACAATGGTCCAAATTCCCTTATGAGCTCAGGATAATGCTCAATGAAGTGGTGTTTGGGAATTAGTTTGTCTTGGGGGAACACATCCAGAAATCTTTGCCGGTGTTCGGCGATCTTTGTGTCCAAGTAGCAGATGCTTTCCTCTGTGTGAGCTGGGGACATGACTAGCTCCACTATATCCTTCAGAACCATTAACACCTGCCATACTGGATCACTCTCAGGTACTCTCAACCCAATCAAAAAAGGCAAAAGACGCAGCAGACACCAATTTTCATGGGCATTCCCCCCTACTGATCTTTTTGCAGCAAAATTAGTGGGGACCAAATGTGGGCGGTTTGTTCGGTCAGTCCACTTGTAAGGGAACTGAGCAAGTAAGTTATTGAATTCCACCAAGGAAAAATACTTGTTCTTGATG
This sequence comes from Astyanax mexicanus, assembly GCF_023375975.1. Taxonomy (NCBI): domain Eukaryota; kingdom Metazoa; phylum Chordata; class Actinopteri; order Characiformes; family Acestrorhamphidae; genus Astyanax; species Astyanax mexicanus. The sequence continues at coordinate 14,272,168 of NC_064411.1, read as the reverse complement.
AACGAATTCAGTGACAATGCCAGCTCTAGGGGAACAACACCCTCAAGAAGGTCATGTAGGACATCAGGAGGGTAACCAGATGTCACATCAAAATAACACAGCTTTTCAGACAGTGCACACTGATTTTTCACCCCGTAGCATGGACTAAGAGAAGGACTTGATAAAGCTGTCTGAACATGCATGGTGTGCTGCTCTTGACTTCTTCGCTGAAAAACTCCTGATCTCACCTCTGTTGTCTGAAACATAGAGCGCTCTCCCAGACAAAATCGACAGACATGAGGTCCTGTGAAACTTTCAACAAATCCTGCCACAGCATGAGCACCCAAATTGTCAGCCACTACGCTCACCACAGTGCCTTTGATCACTTTCCCAAAACTTGGAATAAAAAGACCATCTTTCTCTAAGCTTTGAAGATCCCGCAATAGTGGCTCTAGCACTGCCTGAAATCCAAACTGTTTGGTGTCACTGGCCTTACAGAGAATGGCTAAGTATATACTTGTCAATGACGATCTTGCATGTGCTGGGATGTTGCCTAACACCCAATACACAGCAGTGACTTTGTGAATCTTACGGGATGTTCCCAGGGGGTTGCAGATCTCAAAGTCATCGATGTACAGGATAAGACTCAATCTATCCTCATCAGCAGCGAAAAAATCATTTTTCTGAAAATGAGACCCATCTTGAAATGACTGATATTTTAACACACTGTCTGAGCTCCTTGTACAAACTAGATGCTTTTCTGGAGAATTCTTAAGTATCTGTGACAAGGACTGCAGTATAGGAATATACTGGAATGTTTTATTTTCCTTCTTGTTCAGAATGTATTCTTTCGGTTCCACAACTGGAAAACGTGACTTCATATATTCCCTCCTCCTATATGATGTAGTAAAAGGACCATCTTTCCTTAAAGCTGAACTAATAGGGTGTGACTCACACAAGTTGCTCACCAAATCGCCTAAAAGAACTGAATCCAATTCACAGTTGTGTTTCTTGAAGGTTGACTCGACAACATGTCTCAAAACCGGTCCAGATGAGGAGCAGGATATGAACTGTAACTCATCTACAATTTCATCAATGCACTTGTTCGGCACATTGTAACAACTCTCCAACTTTAGAAAGAGCAGTCCAAGTCTATCCTGTATAACTTCAGACAAATCCTCACATGGTTCAACAAAAACCTCTGTATCCACTTCAGAAATCACTGGATCATGCTGGATGATAGGAGTATCTGAATGTGTTTTCAGGAGCTCAGGTCTAAAGTCTTCATGCGAGTGCTGGTGTGTGCCATGTTTTCTGTGCTTATGAGTACAAAAGGTTGAATAGATGTTTGTACTGAAGTTACAGTTTTTGAACACACACTGAACAATTTCAAACCTCTTCAGATGACTGTGTAAATGTTCAAAATACTGTTTCTCTGAAGAGAAGGACACTAAACTGCAGCGCTGACAACTGAACGAAACTACCACCTTTGGTGGTGCAACTGATTCCACATGATGACGGGATAGATGGAGCTTGAGAGCATTAAACGTCTTAAATGAACAAGGACAATTAGAATATAGGCAAGGTATGGACTGAGTAAGGCCACTGTTTCCATGTTTGAGTCTGTAGTGCTTGAAAATATCAACCCTTTTATTTGAGGCAAAGCTACAACGTTTACACAGCCACCTCATGGTGGGACACCTAGGGTAAAAAATAAAAATAAAAAACTTGTAAAATTATATTTCTGGTGCACAAACGCACATGCGCGCACACACACACACACACACGCACGCACACAAGTAATTACTGAGGCAAAAGGTGAAACCCCCGCGGAAAAGCGCTGGCCAAGGGCATAGTTACTGAGGCAAGTAGCTAATGCTAGTGAGGGCCATATACTACACAGTAAGCTCGGCTAGCCTCGTGGTAACTGAGCCAAGTAGCTAATTCTAGTGAGGGCCATAGACTACACAGTAAGCTCGGCTAGCCTCGTGGTAACTGAGGCAAGCAGTTAATGCTAGTGAGGGCCATATACTACACAGTAAGCTCGGCTAGCCTCGTGGTAACTGAGCCAAGTAGCTAATGCTAGTGAGGGCCATATACTAGCTCGGCTAGCCTCGTGGTAACTGAGCCAAGTAGCTAATTCTAGTGAGGGCCATAGACTACACAGTAAGCTCGGCTAGCCTCGTGGTAACTGAGGCAAGCAGTTAATGCTAGTGAGGGCCATAGACTACACAGTAAGCTCGGCTAGCCTCGTGGTAACTGAGGAGTTAGCAAATGCTAACGGGAGTCATATAATACACAGTAAACATGGCTAGCCTCATGGTAACTGAGAGGAGGTAGCTAATGCTAGCGGGAGAATAGACTAGGGCACTTTGTCATAAAGCTGGGGGGTTAGCTAAATGCTATCCGGAGAAATTAGCAAACAATAGCGGTGGCCAGGCGCCGAGTTAATTAGCCGCGGTAGCTAACGCTAACACGATACCGGGGCGGCTCATATTACACACAACACACTTATACCCATATCAACACTCTTATACCCATATCACATTATACACTTCAACATTTACTTATTTCCCACCTGGATAAAAGGATGAAGAAAGACGCGTTCAGCAATCATCTGACAGGCAGTACCTGTTATCCCAGAGCCACACTCTAGCGGCCCGCATTAAGTTGGGGCGTGTCTAACGTCTGACGTCACACGAGCGTTCTTTTGGCAACATTTTACTTGAATTTCTTTAGTTAATGTAATGATGACAACATTTCAGTAATTTTTACTACAGTTACTACAGTTAAATTTACTGAATGTATTTAACTAAATGGGAAGACACACAATTACGCAGAAACTCCAAGTATTACACTGAATTATACATTACATTTTTGAGTAATTCTCAGAATTGATGTTTTCATGTAGAAATTACTTTAATTGTCCTTGTTGTATTTACAAAGTCAAAAAATCATTTTTTACAGTGTAGGTGGACCAAATGATGACATTTTTCCTAACGTAACTCTAATGGTTAGGTAGTTAGGGAATATATTCACATACATGTCTTTGTTCACCAAAGAGATTTTTTGCAAATCACGTGCATCCTAGCACTTGTGCGACCCTAAAACGCTATTTCTGTTATTTAATAGAAGTTGTGCTAGCCATATCATATGATGCCACATAAACATTAAATTCAGAAAACACATAAAAAAAATCTGTATTAAATTTCGAAAATATCTTATATCTATGAGAACACTTCTGACATTACTTTAAACGCCTTCTCTTTTTCCATGTGTTTTCTTTATTTTTCTGACTATGTACACTGTAGATTCTCACTGAAGGCATCAAAACTATAAATGAACACATGTGGAGTTATGTTTTTTAGGAACAAAAAGGTGAAATAACTGAAAACATGTTTTATATTCCAGTTTCTTAAATGGGTCACAAAGACACTGATAAAGTGGATAAGTGGAGAATGCAAATTATATAAATTATAATTATATATATTTTTCCAAAATTATAATTTTTATTTATTCTGAAATAGTATTAAAAATAGTCAAGACAAAAACTCTTCGTTTTAAATTATTTCACAAAATAAATAAAATTGGCGCTAAAAAGCGGCCAATCAGACTTCGTAGAGAGTTCAGCGCGCTCAAAGTGGCCAATCAGAATTCTCAGAGGGTCCAACGCACAAAATAGCAGCCAATTATATTCCTCTAAGAGACGGAGGCGGGTTATGTTTTGGAAAGTGGGCGTTAACTCTGGTTGTGTGAACTCAGAAAAACTTCTCTGAGACGGAGATGGAGAGAGAGCTTCTGAACAGACTGTTTCAGCTCGTAATATTAAGAACACTAACACTAGAAATCTCCAGAACTCAGCGTTTTTAATCAGAAACAATCAGTAAAGAGCTGAGTGCCGCTGCTGAACCTGTGGATCTACCGTGTGGAGTAAGGGAGGAAAGTTCTCTGACTGTGAGCTGCCCAAACGCTCCTGTTTAGCCCTGGGGAACCTGAAGGTGGACGGAGAACTCTGCTTCAAACTGCGTCTAAAATATGGTGTAAGAACACCGGGAGAGATTCGGTGAGTGTTAAAACACAGAAAAGTGTGTTTTTAGACTGAAATAGCCAAGAGTAAATAGAGCTGTAAAATAGCGCTAATTAGCCTAGCGGCTAACGCCACTCACTGTGCTAAGCTAATGCCGTTGAGTGCATTACAAACAGCTAAGCTAATACTGCTAAATAAGCTGTGGGAGAAGCTGTATTAATGTGTATGTACAACTGTGGGGAAAATAGCACTTATTAAACTGTATTCAGAGTATTTGGGTATTGTTTTTGTAATAATGCTGCTGAATGTAAAGCTATTGCTAAGCCACAGACATGTGAATGTAATTGTGTGAACAGTAGAGATGATATGAGTTACTCAGACACTGTTTTCATGTAACTTAAACAGGTAAGTTTTTTTTCTTGATTATTGAGTGGACTGAACTTTTGATATAACAGAACATGAGAAGTAAAATTTATTTTATTTAAAGATTTGAGATCTGTGAAAAGAAGGGAACAGTTTATTGGTTACTGACGTATTTATTTTGTCATTTGATTTGTACGGTGGCCGAGAAAGCCCAACGCAGTGCAAATTGAAAAGCGCTGCAAAAGCACAAAACACATCCATCAAAATTACAACACAGGCGCAGCAAATAGAAAAACGCGCTGCAAATAGAAAAACGCGCTGCAAATAGAAAAACGCGCTGCAAATAGAACCACAACACAAAGGAAGTGAGTCAAAACACAACGGAATTTTCCCGGGGGACCTTAAAAGATACTGTACCAGCTAAGCTGCGTCTTCAGTAACGTCTCGGACTTCACTATGTGTACAAAGGACAATAAGTGGCAAACAAGGCGTTTTGTGAAGCAGAACTTTTAATAATATGCATACAACCGTGGTAATCACAGGTAATAAACATAACTTACTTTTCAGAAGCTTGTTTGCCACTTATGGTCCTTTGTACACAGCTGGTACAGCATCTTTTAAAGTCCCCCGGGAAAATTCCGTTGTGTTGTGACTCACTTCTGTTGTGTTGTGGTTCTATTTGCAGCGCGTTTTTCTTTTTGCAGCGCGTTTTTCTATTTGCAGCGCGTTTTTCTATTTGCTGCGCCTGTGTTGTAATTTTGATGGATGTGTTTTGTGCTTTTGCAGCGCTTTTCAATTTGCACTGCGTTGGGCTTTCTCGGCCACCGTAGATTTGTGATGCACTTCTGTTTTATTTTATTTACTGATTGTTATTTTGTAACAGTTAAATGTGTGTTTTTGGTTTAATTGATCTAAATATTTAATCTGAAGGATTCTTAAATAGGTAATACATTTCTAACTCTGAAACTAGACTACTAAAATAAGTGTAATAATGACAGGGAACCTAGAAAAGAAGAAAGTTATTAGTAATTAGTTAGTTAATAAAATAATGGTAATTGTCTGTAATTATTAGTAACAGTTAATACTTACCAAGGTTAAATAAATGAATCTGTGGAACAAGAAATGGGTGTTTAGGTTTAATTGATACTTTCACTGAAAGGTTAAAGTTGGAACTGAAAGTGAATATTTACCTGTGGTTTGGTCATTGAGATTTTTTTTTTTCTGGGGAAAAATACTTTGTGATTACTGCATTTTTAATAACATTTAATACATTTTATAACTTGCCACAAGTTATAATTTCATTTATTTCATGTACTTTGCTCCCAGAACGAACCTAACTGGTCCATTATTATGGTCCATATTGTTAATTTGTGTAACCTTAGTGTACATGTGTCACACGTTCCTGTCTAAAGTGCTACACACACTCTTTGCATTCTCTCAAAGAGCTTCAAGAGGTGGTCACCTGAAATGGTTTTCCAACAGTCTTGAAGGAAGGAGTTCCCAGAGGTGTTTAGCACTTGTTACTCCTTTGCCTTCACTCTGTGGTCCAGCTCACCCCAAATTATCTGATTGGGTTCAGGTCCGGTGACTGTGGAGGTTCAGCTCATTTTTTGTTAAACTACAAAACTCCACATGTGTTCATTCATAGTATTGATGCTTTCAGTAAGAATCTACAATGTAAATAGAAAATAAAGAAAACTCATTGAATAAGAAGGTGTATCCAAATTTTGGCCTGTACTGTATATTTAAAAAAAATATTGTTATTGCGCAAAAGCGAACGTGATATCAGAGAGCAGAAGGAGGATTAGCGAGGCACAGCTAATGGCTCAACTGCTCCCCGTTATTCCTTAAAAAACGAGAATTAGCTTATAACGCTTAATCCACCTTCTTTCCAGAAATCGGCACATTTTTGGTTAGAGGACACAATGAGGCACCAGCAGTGCCCTATTTGCCACGTCACATACTCGAATCTTCCTAAGCACCTGACGGGATTCCACAACGTGGCGAATCCCAAAGAGAAGGCCCTGCTCCTGAGCCTCTCCAGCGGACGGTAATTACTACTTATAAACATAACAGAATCGCAACTTTTATACTTAATACTCGACTACTTGTAAAAAATGTTATTTAAACATATTTTTATATAGAATTGAATAAACTAAAATATATTATTAATATTTAGCGTGAAGGGATTGTTCCGATGTGAAGAGCCTCAATGCGGGAAAACGGTTAAAAGGCTCGACAGGCATTACGCAGAATGCCACATTGATAAAACGGTATGTGAAACAAATTGTTCGCTTTTTATTACAAGATGTTAGTAATACTTTTAGTAATAATATTTATTAGCTAATGTTTCTTTTTTGTTTATGTCTTTAATAGTCCGATGAAGCTAAGAGCATTGTCACAAGGTGCAAAAATCAATACATCTTGGAACAGCTAGGAAAACTGAGGGAAACCCATCCCCAAGTGCTGATGGTCAGCGTGCTGGATTTGGGCGGCAGGCAGACCACCCAGGATGACCGATGGACCCGACCACCCCCTGACGCACCAGCAGCGGCGGACCCAGCCTGCAGCCAGGGACATCAACGGACCTCCCGTTTGCAAGCGGGATGCCTGGGACTTCTGGGGAATTCCCGCCTGAAAGCGGAAGTCCTGGGGACGTCCATAGTCATCCCAACCGACACTGAAACACCTGGAATGTCCACAGATGTCAAACCAGAGCCAGCGCCGGCGGAGACCACCCAGGACCTCACACCCAACTGCTCAAACACAGACTGCCAGCGGCTCCTGAGAGAAAATCAGGAGCTCAAGGCACGTCTGGGTTTGGGTAAGGGAGAATGCCCCAGGCAGGACTGCCAGCATAAAAGCCAGGAGCTCTCCAGGCTGGTGCAGCTCTACATGGCAAGCCCCCAAAAGAAGCTCCGAAATAAATTTTCCAGAAAGGATGATTTTGAAACAGAGCATGCCCCAAAATATGGTACGTGCATCTATTATCATTTTTCATATTAAAGGCAAAAATGTTTTCCAATTTTATTCATGTAAACATTATGTTTTGCAGAACAAGTCCTACAAGACTTTTTTGTCTTCTGTGTCGGGGCCAATCCTTCAAGCAAAGTGAAAGACAACGGCAATACCTGCCGGAGCCACGTCCGCAGGTTTCTTTTGTTTGCAGGAGAGGGCAAGCTCCTGAAGGGGGACTTTTCCTTTTTAGCCGACTCAACGAAGATTGCAGAGTAAGTATTAAAAATTATACTTATCCAGTTATCCAACTGTGTTTTTTTTTAAATTAACACTTTGTTTGTGTTTGTATTTTGTTCTATGTTCTATTGTTTACAGGTGGGTGGAGGTTCTTAAAACAGACAGAATGAAACCCACGACCATAAGAATTAATCTAGTAAACATCCACAAGTTCGTCAAATTCCTAAACAACCTGCCTGCAACCCAAACAAAACTCAGTGTGAGGGACTTCCAAAGGATCCATGCACAGATAAAGGCGTGCCTGAAGGATCTACAGAAGGATGTCACTCTACATAGTCAAAAGTTTAGAAAGGAGAACAAAAGTAAGTATATACTGATTTACTTAATTTTTTATTTTTATTCTTTATCTAAACAATTTAGCAATTATTTATCTTTTTCTGTGTGTGTGCTTTATTTTTCAGGTTCGAGAAATAATGCCGAAAGAACTGCGTAATGTTAGAAATATGCTTTAAAATTTTTACTCTAACCAATAACATTGGCGTAGGAACCGGGGGGGATAATATTTGAAACAGGTGGATTCCCAGATCAGATCTCAGATCAGATGTATGGCTGTGAATCTCTAAATGCCAATCATGGAGCTGGTTCAGGGAGAAAGTTCCGCCTCTCAGGAGAAAGAGGCAATTAGCTTGCTTGTTTTGCGGAGCTCGGAGGAGAGTCTGCTGGTGGGGGGAAACACTCCCCCTCGCTGTGAGTTTTAGCAGCAGCTGATATTAAAACTAATCTGGATATACAGAGATTTTTCTAAAAGAAAGGTAACAGAGCTAACAATGTAAACTGTGATGAGCTTGTTTCTGATAGCTGGTTAAAAAGACTCGTCTCTGAATCAAAACGCACAGATCAAATCCTCAGTGCACTTAATAAAATACAGCTTGTGAGTTAGTCAGCTTAATTTAGGAATTAGACAGATAGGGTGTCAGGGTTTAAGGAAAAAAAATATATATATATATATATGTAATGTTCAGCTTGCCCAGGTGTACCTGATCAGCTAATCACTTTTTCTTTTTCAAATTGTGTTCATTAATTTAGGATTGCAGGACCTACTGTCAGCTATAATGAACAAAACAACTAGTTAGCTAGAAGATGGGTGTAGTGGATAGCCAGAATTTAGTAAAATATTTTGTCGGTAGTTTAAAGCAGTTTTTTTTTTAACCCTGGTCACTGCCTTGGGTGCTACCCACAAATAATAATAATAATAATAATAATAATAATAATAATAATTATAATAATGTCCCCTTCTACACAACAAAAACACAGACAGTTAATAATAATGACAAGAACAACAAAAATAATATAAAAATTACCTTGACTGTAGTTTGGGAGGTTGAGTTAAATTTACCCTCCTGCACCTTCATCTTAAGGTGCCTGAGGATAATTTGTTGACCCAATCGGATTCCCTCTGTGGCCGACTCCCTCCACAGAGTGACATCATACTGTTGGTCTGCACACTGCAATGAGATGTCCTGCACCGGCACAGACCCATCTTTCGTTGTTTTTAATTTAGTTGCACTCAACTAAAACATAAAAAACACAACAGAAAATTAGTGGAATAATGAATTACTCATTACTATTCATTATTACTCAGTGTAATTTATCTAGTTTAAAATTACAATTGTAGTATTTTCATTAGGTCAGTTTTAGTTTTTGCTGAGCAAAAAGACAGAAATGTTGCAGTTCTAGCACACGGGCAGTAACAGATACTGTAAATACTAAATGCAACTTAAGAATATTTTTAGTTGGAGGATCCTTGCTTAGAACTTAGAACTCCAGGCCAATATTTTATAAACGTATATTCCTTTAAAAATTACAAAAACATTATTGGAGACAATCAGTGATTTTAAAGTATTGAATTATTGTCCACAGATTTAAGTATTGTCGCACTGTCACTAACATATGGGACTTACTCTAATGATGTTGCCCTCCACTGTGTAGAACTGTTCACCATTCCCTGGCTCCTCAAACTTAACGGAGAGGTAGCAGACAGCGCGGTCGCACCATGCCTCTAAGTCAGTGGTCACAGGAAGACTTGCAGATTTAAACTACAGTAGAAGAGGTGAAGAATAGCTTCATCTCCCCATAGCGAGTAGTTAGATTGAAATTCTTAATAATGTAGGACTGTCCATCAATTAATGAACAATCCATTTTTCAGATGGGCGACAATACATTGTTGCCCATCAGAGAGCGCACACGTAGCCACTTACTTAGTTGCAGTAGCTACAACCGCGCCATCCACCACCTGCCAACCCTCTGCCCGGGGCACCAGGACTTTGGTTATGCACTTCACCCGGATGGGAGACACCTTCTTGTAGGGCGTCGGCAGCCGTGAAAACATTCTGTGTAAAGAAAAGAACACAAACTGTCATGGTGTGCACCGAATACAGACACTTGCGGATACAGTTAAAATGGGTTGTTTATTAAATCACTGGGCAGAGAAAAGGGTAGTTGTACAAAACAAATCAGATCACCAGTAAACAGAATCCACATACGAATAACCATATACCATAAACAGTCCAGAGTTCAAACACGAGGAAGCCAGCATCAAAGAAAATCCAATTATCGGAAACGTTAAACAGTCCAGGTCAAACGCAGTAAATCCACAATCGGAGGTACAGGCAGAAATCGGCGTCGAAAAAACAAAGAGCAAGGTCATACACGAAAAAAACAAATACAGAGTAGAAAATGTTTTGTAAAGTGGTAGAAACCAGGCAATATGCGGAACCTGTGTGAAGGTGAAGCGTTCTTAAATACCCTGAGGTAATCACGTGAGTAGGTGTGTGATGTCAGAGTGTGATGCGTTCTGGGTAGTGTAGTTGTTAGACTGCAAACCTCCGTTGGAGCTCAGTGTGGAAGGAACAAAATTGCCTGCAGACAGACGTGACACAAACATACAAAATAACATGTTTATACTATTTTTATTCATTATGTTTCCCGTAATTTATTGTATTACCCATGATTCAACAATCCATATGCAAAAATGTTATTTGTTGGTTGATTGGAAGAACAAACCATAATATTAAACTGTTTTGGAAATAAGTGGGGCTATTTTGCTGTTATTGTTCTGTGTATGTAACGCTTAGCACTGATTAAATATAACATAATAAAAAATAATATAAAATTATCTAAATATAATTTTTTTAATTGCTTGGTAGAGATGCGTGGCGTTGTTTCCACCCAGACAGTTTAAAATGGGGACACAAGTGCTGCTAATTAAGAAGGCCTCAATCAATGGGGGTGAATGATGAATTAAAAATAGCAACTATCCACATGGCCAGGGCATTCCATTGATTTTGGAAAGTATTTTGTAAAATTACATTTTTCTACATCTAATTAGTTGTTTTTAATTGTTTCATATGAATCCATTCATTTTGGATTCACTTGGGTGTGACCCGGCAAACCTGCAAGAGATTCTTAAATTCCTCTCTAGAGATTCTTTGGAGCAGTGTGTTTGGTCACGCTGATGCTAATTTAGTCTCTGGACATTGGCAGAGTTTTGTTGTGGTGGAGGATGGATTCATGTACAAAGTTTTGCAAAAAAAACGCACAACCTTCCATTTACTTCAAGAAGATCTTGGGAAAAGGTGTCAGTACAGAAACAGCCGTTTCTGATTTCTGATTTTCTCAGTTATGGACCTGAGAGTTAGTGCTACTTTTGTATTTTTACCTTTAAATATACACAAAAGGGTAGCACAACTCGACAGAACACTGGATCTCTCAGCTTATCATGTAGTCAACAGATGCAGTCAATCATAAATGTTTAATTATTAATGATTTAATAAACTGTAGGGTAATTTACCACAGCATGACTTACATAAAACTCGAATGTGAGAAATCCCAGAACATGAAAAGATGACCAATGAGTCAGAGCTTAGAATTTTAAATATATTAAAGTTTACTGGAAAAAATAGTTTCAGCATTAAAGATATAGATAAAAGGAACAAAAACAAATAGATATATACAAGGGCGTAGGAGCGGGCTTGATTTTGGGGGGGGCACATTTGCCAATATGAACCCAAGCCCACCCTACAGTTTCCTAGAACAACATTTGTGGAAATTACTAATTAATGACTAATTAAAAGTAAATTATTATTATAAGGTGATTTTACAACCTAAACATGTTACTCCATGTTACAGTTACTGTGGAAAACTCCCTGCTGGAGTCAGCGCGGTGACGTCAGCGACGTACCACACACTTGCGTGCATGCATGACTAAGTTTCAGTGTGCTTGGCTGGCAGACACTTGCCGTTTGCTCCAGCATCCAGATCTATTCCTTAAATGCATTGCTAAATGCTTACTTTGGGGTTAAAGTTACATGAATAGTTGGGTTTGAGAGTGCTTTAGCGGTATTTTCTACCTGTGGTGTTATTTCCACCGTTCTGTGGCTGTTTGAGGCATTATTTAGCTTCTAAATATTGTATTTGCTGTAGCCTACCTATGGCGCCATGTGTTGTTCACGTGAACAGGCTAGACAGGCTAGACTCTATGGCGGCAATACCGCTTCTGTCATTTGTGTCTTTGACCCGTTGGCTACTATAGGTACTGCACTTGAATTTTCTCTTATTTAACCCTATGAGTGCCTAGATTTCACTTATATTATTTGATATTACTAGCCACTTGCAGTAATTTGGTTTTCTTGTCACATTAATGTTACTTTGGTGCAATTACGTTATATATATATATATATATATATATATATATTGTTTATGTAACTTGATGTGTGTTTTGATATTATTACTGCATGTTTGCATAATTTAATATAATGTAGAATTGGGTTTATACAATTTCTAATTATCTCTCTGTATATGGTTATGTTACAGAGACCACACAAACACACAAACTCACACACACACACACCCAAACATACTCACTCTGTAATGCACACAAATTCTGTATCATTGAATATGTATGCAACACTTCATTGAAGAAGCCACTTTAATACCTGGAAATCAATAAAGCTCTCAATATCACCTGAAGTCGCAGCTGTTCTCTGATCGGACCACATAGTCAGTGAGGGGCAACTAGCTATCAACGTACACATCCGTCACAGTTACTGTTAAAAATTATGCATACAATGTCTGAATTACATACATATGACAAAAATGATCAGTTATCACCTAATATTTATAATAATAGATTTGTTTATTATTTTGTTATTATTCTTATTCTTATTATTATGAATTGGCATTATAATTCTGTCATATATTTACATTTTCTCCTGCACTTTTTTTTCTACTAAGAGCTCTTCTTAAGATGGTGTCCGTTTATGTAAAAGAATGTAACTTTACGTTTCATAGAGATGTTTATAAACGTCAGGACATGTGGTCTTACTGTGAACTAGAAATGAACAGAAGTCACGTTACAGCAGTGTTTCTCAGCCCTGTTCTTACATATTCTACTGCATATTAACACTGTTCTGCATTTCTAGAGCTTCCTCTGCTTTAAAGGCATTTAATAAAGTAAGTGGTGGTATGATGTGTCTAATACACTGCTGGATATACACAATGATTAATTTAGGGTCTAGAGGGAGCTAAGGGATTTGAACAGGTAAACTCAATAAAGAAATGTTTATTAGCTGATCAGTTAAATCCGCTGGAAAACACACAATTTTAAGGGCAGTGATCAGGGTTAAGAAACTGCTTTAAACTACTAACAAAGTACTGTACTACATTCTGGCTATCCACTACATCCAGCTTCTAGATAACTAGTTAGCTAAATGTATTTTCGTTCATTATAGCTTAGAGTAAGTCCTGTAATCCTAAATTAATAGTGAAATAGTGATTAGCTGATCAGGTACAGGTCAAGTTGAACATTACATATATAGCTGTTTTTTTCTTTAACCTTGACTCCCAATCTAGCTCATTCGAAAGTTAAGGTAACTCACTAACACAGCTGCAGTTTATTAATCACAGTGGGTTTTGATCTGTGTGCTGATTCAAAGACGTGTGTTTTTAACCAGCTATCAGAAACATATCATCACAGTTGAAGTGGTTAGCCTACCGTTACCTTTCTTTTAGAAAAATCTCCGTATATCCAGATCTGTTTTAAGATCAGCTGAAGCGGCTGCGTGTCCCAATCTCGCTGCTAAATCTCACAGTGAGGGGGAGGGGCTTCCCCAACGCACACTTCCGCCGCGCGCCGCAAAACCAGCAAGCTGATTGGCTGTTTCTACTGAGAGGCGGGACTTAATACCTGAACCGGCTCCGTGATTGGTCCGGTCTGTCTCCTCATAAAAAGTTCAGCTGATCTGAGTGAAACGATATCATTTTTGGGGGCGGACAAAACCACCTGTCCCACCCATCCCCCCCGGTTCCTACGCCAATGGATATATATTAGAAAAGACAAAGTACATCATCGAGTCAACACATATTGTACTAAAATCTTGATAGATCAACACATTCACAACCCAGAGAGAAATAAAGAGAAAAAGAGAGAAATAAACTAAAGCCAGTTGAGGAAGAGAGAGAACCCTTCAGACTTTATCCAAGCAGTTATACATTTATGCAATTGACATGTGATTGGACAGAATTGATCAATATGATTACGTCTGGAGACTCCAGTTAACAGCTTGTTGTCCAGTTTCAATGACCTCCTCACTGGACCCTCTGCAGTTTGCGCATCGTCCAAACAGACCAACAGATGATGCCATGTCTACTGTGCTCCACCTGGCTCTCACCCACCTGTGCTCCACACAATCTACAAGCTCTACACCCTACCGCGGGTGTAGAGCTGGAGCTAAGCTAAAGGCTAAGCGCATGGAGAAATGCTGGAGGTTTAAACCATCTGTTCCTTCCGAGGTGATGGGGAATGTGAACGCTCTGACCAACAAGACGGATGAACTAGCGGCACTAGTTAGTAACCAGCGGTTGTATCGGGAGTGTAGCATTTTATGCTTCACGGAAACGTGGCTAACTAGCAAGATTCCGGATGCTAACGTGGATATTCCCGGCTTCACCACCATAAGAGCGGACAGAGACCCCAAACGGAGCGGAAAAAACAAAGGTGGGGGCCTCGTGCTGTTTGTAAACATCAGATGGTGTAACCCAGGACATGTAACTGTGAAGGAGATCATCTGCTGTCGGGATGTTGAACTGTTGGCGGTGAGTCTCCGACCCTATTACATGCCCAGAGAGCTTTCCCACGCCATTGTTGTTTGTGTTTACATCCCTCCTCGCGCTGACGCCGAGACCGCGTGTGACGTCATTCACGCAACCATCGCAAGACTTCAGACACAGCATCCTGAAGCTTTTCTTGCCATCTCGGGGGACTTTAACAACGTCACACTGGACTCAGTACTCCCTGCTTTCCACCAGTATGTGAACTGTCCCACCAGGAAGAACAGAACTATTGATCTCCTTTACTCCAACCTAAAGGATGCATACTCCGCCACACCTCTACCCCCTCTGGGAAAATCTGACCACAATCTGATCTACCTGCAGCCCCAGTACAAGCCCCAGGTCCGTAGACAACCTGCATCTACACGCTCCTTCAGGAAATGGTCTCCTGATGCTGAAGCAGCTCTTAGGGACTGTTTTGAGTCCACTGAATGGAGTGTATTGCAGGAGCCATACGGTGAGAACATTGAGGGGATTACACATTGCATGACGGACTACATGAACTTTTGCATGGACATTGTTGTTCCTGTGAAAACTGTGCGTTGTTTTGCTAACAACAAGCCCTGGATAACCAGCAATGTTAAAGGCCTTTTAAACAAGAAGAAGAGGGCCTTTAAAGAAAACAACCAGGAGGAGCTTAGGAGCGTACAGAGGGAGCTCAAAGTCCATTTGCGAGAGGCCAAGGAGTCCTACAGGAAGAAGGTGGAGCAGAAGCTGAGGGAAAATGACATGAGGGAGGTATGGAATGGAATGAAGACAATCACTGGCTGTAAGCAGAGGATGGACAGTGCTGCAGATGGTGAAGTAGAGAGAGCCAATGAGTTCAACACCTTCTACAACCGGTTTGACTGCCCTGTTCAAGACCCTACAGCTCTGGTAGACACCTCCTCCACACCCCCCCTCATCTCATCAAGCAACTCAGCCCCTGCTCCCCCCTACTCCCCACACTCAGCTGTCCTGACCACCAGCACCACTGTAGCCCCCCCTCCTCCTCCCCCTCTGCACACCTTCGCTGCTGACCAGGTTAGAGGTGAACTTAGGAGACTCCACCCAAGAAAGGCAGCTGGCCCAGACAAAGTGTGTCCCAGACTACTTAAGTCCTGTGCAGCTGAGCTGGGGGCTCCCCTGCAGCACATCTTCAACCTGAGTCTGCGTTTGGGGAGGGTGCCCACACTGTGGAAGACAACATGCCTGGTTCCAGTACCCAAAAAGACGCATCCCAGTGAGCTCAATGACTTCAGGCCGGTCGCTCTTACATCACATATCATGAAGACCCTGGAACGTCTGCTTCTACACCACCTCAGACCCCAGGTTCAACATGCAATGGACCCCTTGCAATTCGCCTACAGAGAGAAAGTGGGAGTGGATGATGCCATACTGTACTTTCTCCACCGGACCCACTCTCATCTGGACAGAGGAGGCAGCACTGTGAGAGTCATGTTCTTTGATTTTTCAAGTGCTTTCAACACCATTCAGCCTCTCCTACTGAAAGACAAGTTGGTGGGGATGCAGGTGGATCCATATTTGGTCTCCTGGATCACAGACTACCTCACTGACAGACCTCAGTATGTCAGGTTGAAGGACTGTACATCAGAGACTGTGGTCTGCAGCACAGGAGCACACTCTACACCTCAGACTTCCAGTACAACTCTGAGACATGCCACATGCAGAAGTTTTCGGACGACACTGCCATTGTAGCATGTATACGGGGAGGAAAGGAGGAGGAGTACAGACACCTTGTGGAAGACTTTGTGGCGTGGTGCAATAGGAACAACCTGCTGTTGAACACCTCCAAGACCAAGGAGATGGTGGTGGACTTCCGCAGAGCCAGGCCACCCACACAGCCAGTATCTATTGTGGGAGTTGATGTGGAGATGGTAAAGACCTACAGGTATCTCGGACTGCATCTGGATGATAGGCTGGACTGGTCAGCCAACACAGACATCCTGTACAGGAAGGGACAGAGCCGGCTCTACTTCCTGAGGAGGCTGGGGTCTTTTAACATCTGTCGGAAGCTCCTGCTGATGTTTTATCAGACTGTGGTGTCCAGCTGTCTTTTCTATGCTGTGGTGTGCTGGGGAGGAAGCATGAAGAAGAGGGATGAGATGCGTCTGAACAAGTTGGTCAGGCGTGCGGGGTCCGTGGTTGGCGTGGAGCTGGACTCTGTGGTAACGGTGGCAGAGAGGAGGACACTGCACAAACTACTCTCCATCATGGATGATGATGGTCACCCATTACATTCCATCATCATGGATCATAGGAGCAGTTTCAGTGGCAGGTTCTTGTCACAGAGCTGCTCTACGGACAGACTGAGAAGATCGTTCGTCCCGAGAGCCATCAGACTCTTCGACTCCTCCCAGTGGAGCCGGAAGAGAGAAGACAGATGAGAGACAAGGCTCATATGTGCTTTCTTAATCACAGCTTTTTTTTTAATTTTTTTTTTTAATCTGTACTGGAAAAACACCATACACATCTACACCCTGAGACTCTTTTGCCTCTTTACTGTATATACTGTTTATTTGCACTCCTGGACACTGTACTGTACATCCTGTACACTTGCACTCCTGGACACTTTACTGTACATCCTGTACATTTGCACTCCGGGACACTTTACTGTACATCCTGTACTTTTGCACCCCTGGACACTACACTACGCACCTAACTTAAATATAATACTTGCACATGTTTATGTTTATGTTTAATAGTCATATCTACTAATACCTCCTATACTTAGTTTATTCTTTTACTGCACTACCTCATATCTACGACTGTTTACTTCCACACTTTCTATAGTTTTTTTGTATTTATATATTTATGTATATATTTTTTTAAGTCTCAATTTAGAATTTTATCCCTCAATAAGTGTATTGTACTACACTTATTGTTTGTTTCTACTGTGTATTGTTTTTGTTTATCTATCCATCCATCCATCCATCCATCCATCCATCCATCCCTCCCTCCCTCAGCACCTGATCGGAAAACTGAACTTGCTGGGCCTGAGCTCCTCCCTCTGTAACTGGGTTTTGGACTTCCTGACGGAGAGACCACAATCAGTCAGGATTGGAAACAGCACCACCATACTGAGCACCTGCGACCCCCAGGGCTGTGTGCTCAGTCCACTGCTGTTCACTCTGCTGACTCATGACTGTACTGTAAAGTACAGCTCATACCACATCGTCAAGTTCGCTGACGACACAACTGTTGTTGGCCTCATCAGCAAGAACAACGAGTCAGACATTCAGAGAGGAGGTGCAGTCGAAGCAGTCCTGCAGCACAGCGTCTCCGTCACTGGGCCACACAGTAATGGTCTTTTGTGTGGGTTTGGAGCGTCGCAGCGGGGGATGGTATGTGGGGACCAGCATGATAGATATATGGTCAGAGAGCGCGGAGGAGCTGTAGTCTTCCCAGTGAAGCTCAGGTATTATTGTCCATAGTTGCTGTTTTACTGACCAAACTGTCCTTAATCCTCAAAAATTCAGTTATGCTACAGCTCACACGCGTGGGGCACGTGAAGTTGGGTTCAGAACCGGCATAAAAACAGCTCAAAATAGGGTGTTCAGTAGGAGCGTGAGAGGCCGCTGCACTACTGCGCGCAGCCATCTTTTCATTCATCTTTTTTTCACCACCATCTTTTCATTCATTTGGTCAGTAAAATTGCAAATGCTGTGTTTGGATATTTAGCAAGGCTAGCTACTAATAAAAATGGTCAATATCTCAAATATAGAATTTGGTAATTAAGTGTAGTTGGTGAATGACTGTGCTTTTCAAAAAAACTAAACAACACAACCCACAAGCATTCACAATAAAAAAAAATATATATATAAACATAGGAATACAAGTTAAACACATGCTACTCTACCTTTGGAAGTAATTGTATATTTAACCCTTTTAAGCCTGAACCATTTAAAAAAATATTTCTCTCTGAATTTCAATCTGAAATTGACTGTTTCAATTCAACACAAATACATTTCACACTGGATTTCTCCGTTGGGTGCCTTTGAGTATTCAACAAATAATAACATAAGATCATCTCAGGCCAATAGGTTTCATGTCAAACATATGTTGAGAAAACACAATGAGATTACAGATCTGCAATATAAAAGCCATTTATTAAGACACACAGATGAGTAAATATAGAGGTGAAGCAATACAAAGATAATAGTTTGTAGTGGATAAAAACAATTTAAAAACTACATGATTTGGATATTCTTAGTAAAGATTAAAAAAGATTAAAAAAAAAACCTTCAGCAACATATAATATTCAATAAGAAAAAGATAAGCGAGTATAAAACTTGAGTAATACAATGACCAAATATCCATCTATATCCTTCTATGGTAACAGATTTTTAATCAGAACGACTGAACCATAGACAAATGAGAACACCAGCAGAGGGAGTAAATGTGTCCACAACCTCACTGCACTACACAAGCCTGGAGGAGGTTGATTTCAGTATGGGAACTACGGCTGACCGTTTTATTTAACCTCTGGAAAGGATTTTGTTGGCCTCTCTGCGGGGTCTGGAGGCTCCTCCGGTCAACACGGCAGTACCCGGCACAGTGTCGTCTCTCTGTGGCTCTGGGTCTCACTTTTGGGAGCTCTCAGTGTCCACACACTGGC
Organism: Astyanax mexicanus; assembly: GCF_023375975.1. Lineage (NCBI taxonomy): Eukaryota > Metazoa > Chordata > Actinopteri > Characiformes > Acestrorhamphidae > Astyanax > Astyanax mexicanus. The sequence continues at coordinate 14,252,819 of NC_064411.1, read as the reverse complement.
AGTGCCCTCACTCAAACCCAAAATACCTCTCCTTCTTCAGAACTGAACTCTGTCTCACAAAGAATGTCCTGGAATATTAAACATACGAGAAAACACAACATGGAATTCAATAAACATCATCCCTGGTTAAGATTCATTTTGCTGAACCTGTTAAATCCATGATTAAATTTAGTTCATGTTTGTTTTTGGTGGAACGTGTCCCAAGTGACAGAGTGAAATATTTGTGTAGGATAAGGTGTTCTGTCTGAAAGATTTACGATTTGCACTTTTAATTGCTGTGGGACAAATGTGGGACAGTTTTCTCTCCTGTGTGAATTCGCTGGTGTCGTTTGAGATCACTCTGTGAAGTAAAACTCTTCCCACAGTCTGAGCAGTGATACGGTTTCTCCCCTGTGTGAATGCGCTGGTGTGTTTTGAAATGACTCTGTTGATTAAAACTCTTCCCACAGTCTGAGCAGTGATACGGTTTCTCTCCTGTGTGAATGCGCTGGTGTTTTTTGAGAGTACTCTGGGTAGTAAAACACTTCCCACAGTCTGAGCAGTAATATGGTTTCTCCCCTGTGTGAATGCGCTGGTGATTTTTGAGTTTACTCTGTGTAGTAAAACTCTTCCCACAGTCTGAGCAATGATGCGGTTTCTCTCCTGTGTGAATGCGCTGGTGGTTTTTGAGATTACTCTGATGATTAAAATTCCTCCCACAGTCTGAGCAGTAATACGGTTTCTCTCCTGTGTGAATGCGCTGATGTATTTGGAAAGTACTCTGTTGATTAAAACTTTTCCCACAGTCTGAGCAGTAATACGGTTTCTCTCCTGTGTGAATGCGCTGGTGCAGTTTTAGTTGACTCTGTTGAGTAAAACTCATACCACAGTCTGAGCAGTAATACGGTTTCTCTCCTGTGTGAATGCGCTGGTGTATTTTGAGATTACTCTGTACAGTAAAACTCGTCCCACACTTGAAGCAGTGATACGGTTTCTCTCCTGTGTGAATGCGCTGATGCAGTTTTAGAGTCTCCAGTCTATTAAAACTCTTCCCACAGTCTGTGCAGTAATACGGTTTCTCTCCTGTGTGAATGCGCTGGTGTCGTTTGAGAGTACTCTGTTCAATAAATCTCTTCCCACAGTCTGAGCAGTGATACGGTTTCTCTCCTGTGTGAATGCGCTGGTGGTGTTGGAGATGACCGCCTTGATTAAATCTCTTCCCACAGTCTGAGCAATGATACGGTTTCTCTCCTGTGTGAATGCGCTGGTGTTTTTTGAGATTACTCTGTTTAGTAAAACTCTTCCCACAATCTGAGCACTGATACGGTTTCTCTCCTGTGTGAATGCGCTGGTGTTTTTTGAGATTACTCTGTTTAGTAAAACTCTTGACAGAGTTCTGCTGTTTCTCCATGTTGGGACTTGGCTTCATTTGTCTGTTAAATGTATCAAACAATTTCTGCGTGTTCTGGAGATTCTTCAGGATGGCTTGTGCTTCACCTCTTTCAGCAGTTTAACATTGCTCTTTGATAAATATCCTTTTTGTTGGTGATGAATTTTAGGAGAACATTTTCATTTCTGAAAAACACAAAGAAAAATGCCATTGAATAATAAAAAGCAGGTCAATAAACTGAAGAGAACTGCCTAAATCAGTTACACTATACAGACAAAACTACTGGGACATCTTCATATTACTATAAAAGGGGGCGCTGGTGGTCCTCTAGCCACCTGTTTAGTGCCTTTATAAGGACTGCCCACTGTTCAGACACTCTTGATTCTGTTCTGGTCTCACTAGAAACTGAGAACTTAAAGAAAGAAATAAAGAAAGAAATAGTGATGTTACCCCTAAATCTTAAGCTTTGAGGCATGTGTTACAACCCTATAGGTCATAATTGCTGATTATTGTTTTTTTTTCTTTCAGTTTGAGTGTGCCTTCCTACTGCAGGTTACTGCGTGATGCCATTTAACCAAACTGGTTGGTCACCACCAGGGGGAACCAACCATAAAAGGGAACAGGAAGTGCGAGGGTGGTGCTTGGCTTCCAACATGGCTCCTGTGTGTTGCTGGTTCCCTGCCGCATGGTTTATGCAATTTGTAGCCGGTTAAAGTGTTAGAACTAAGCTGATGGTAAAATCCTGTTCTTTGGTTCTTTGGTCTGGTCTCTCAGTGGGGAGAAAATAAGCTTATTCTTACAAGTTCTCCCAGTGGGAGAAAGAGTTTATTTTTCTATGCTTTCTCTTGGTTTGTTTAATTAGGGAGTTAGGTTAGAGATTTGTATTTCATTTTCTTTTCTTTGTTAGGTAAGTTAGTTTTCTTAATCTTTAAATTAGTTTTGTTTTGTTTATTATTTTTTCTTTCATCCCTAACTGTTGCCTCCCCTTTGACCTAAGCCGTGTATTCTTTACAATTTGTTAAATAAACTAAACCTTTTGACTAACAGGAGTATGTGTGGTTGGGGAACCAGGAGGGCCTCTTTTTTCTATGTTACGGGCTGACCTAGACCAGGTCGTAACACATGTGCCAGAAAAACAACACGCATTACTTTGAATCACAGTGCCGATGCTTGATTCGTTCTACACTGATCACGTGACCAATGCTGTCCAAATCCTTTTCCTTTACACTAATTTATAAAAGATCCCACACATATTAACCAAACCTGATTTTTTTTTTTTACAACTACTGATAACAGTTCATTATTTTGCACCACATTAGCTTCAGGCTAACAGTGATATGCACTCCTGAGTTCAAGACATGTTTATTTTGGTATATGTAGATCAAAATCCTATAAATATAAAAAACACAAATGAAAATTTGGTGAGAAATGTAAATGTTATTGTGATTTTTACCCAGAAAAACTGCAGCTCCACATCAATGGCTTAACTGATTTGTTTACTAAATCAATATAGTGGACAAATCACAGCATCGATTTAAAGCCCAACTTCACCAGCAGATTCAGAGCAGCAGCTCCAAGACCTGCTGCAGTTTTACAGAAGCTAATGTTACCCAAAATTTCATCAACTCTAACTAAAGCCTGTAAACCAGCTATCTGAACAAAATGAATCTTGTTTTTAGTATTTGTCCATTAGCTCACTCTAGCTTATGAATAAACATCCACCTTAAATATCATCACTTCTTATTAGTTGTAGTGGAAATGTAGCTATATGTTTAGTGAATAATAACTTCAACATTTCACATAGTGTTTTTGTTTTTTCTGAGCATGTATTATTAAAAGCAGTGAGCCGGGTATGGAACGTATATGCTTTAGAGAGAGAGAGAGAGAGAGACCTCTCAACCCACTCTCATGTTTTTACTTCCTACAAATGAGATTATGTTACGTTCTCCCTCTTCAGAACAAAGTAAAAAGCCTGTGAGATAAAAAAGTATTTGTGTAAAAAGTCTGTGATTTGTCTTCAGATGGGAAGAGTCAGACTTTAGTCTGTTAAAAGTACTGTAGTCATGTAGTTGTACGGACAGCATAACACAGACTACACTGCTCAACATCACCAGACTGAAAGAGTTTTCACCTGTTTAAATACTTTGATTTGATTTGAAGATATTTAGATACTTTGAATGATCCTCTGTGAAGAAGAAGAATAATCCAAATCGTGATCTGACCGGAGCTCTACAGCCAGTGTCATATCTCTGATAGTCTCCTCACATTCTGTGCTGCTCTGCTGTGAGGTCAGTTCAGTGCGCTGTAGCATTAGCTAAACGCTAGCATTAATCTAATTACGAAACTTAAATGATCTTGTAATTCAGAGGATCCAGTGATGTTCAGGAGGAAAATGTGCACAGATTAAAATGTGCAGAATCCTAAACGTGAATTTAGCACAAAATGTGATAGATGTGAGTTTTTGAAAAGCCTGTTCATTTTTGCCATTTACAAAAACAGTTCAAACATGGAACCCCAAATATGGAAATAAACAATGTCACCGACTTCAAAATGATGCAACTAAAAAGGCCTATAGGCTCTTTTCACGCGGCTGCCATTTCTAATTGAAAGTGAGCCTGTGATGGGAGGAGGTAGAAGTAAGTCCACATTCAACAATGGTGTGGAGCACATATCTTCAGCTATTACCACGTTTAACCACGAACGATCTAGAAAAAAAGGCTGAAGAGGGATGTTTACTAACAAGAATAGTTTGTTAAAATGATACAGCAACTGTATAGAGGAGTACTAGCTAATGCTAGCTATCTGGCGCTGGCCCGACTCTCCAAGCCCGGTGAACAGTGCTGCTAATGCTGCTAACCCGACTCTATAAAGCCTGGTGAACATTATGTAACTATATAAATATATAATTCTGGAAACCTTAGTTCTTTAAAAAATTCTAAAGCATTAGCAGTACTTTTGACAAGTAATAACTAGCTAATCCAGCTTAAATTAATAAGTTATAAATAGGTAACCTAGATTTAATTTATAAGTTATAACTAGGTAACCTAGCTTTAATTTACTAGTTATAACTAGGTAACCTAGCTTAAATTTATTAGTTATAACTAGGTAACCAAGCTTTAATTTATTAGTTATAACTAGGTAACCTAGCTTTAATTTACAAGTAATAACTAGCTAACCTAGCTTTAATTTATTAGTTATAACTAGGTAACCTAGCTTTAATTTACAAGTAATAACTAGCTAACCTAGCTTTAATTTATTAGTTATAACTAGGTAACCTAGCTTTAATTTACAAGTAATAACTAGCTAACCTAGCTTTAATTTATTAGTTATAACTAGCTAACCTGCAGCATTAGCAGCACTGTTCACTGGGCTTGGAGAGTCGGGCTATCTCTATACAGTTGCTGTATCCTTTTAACAAAACTGCTCTTGTTAATAAATATCCCTCTTCAGCCCTTTTTTCTAGATCGTTTGTGGTTAAACGTGGTGCACATACACAACAAAAATAATCCCAGACGATTATCAAGCATCTGAAACTGCACATATATCTATAAAACATAAAACAGAAGTAAATACAGCACATGAACACACAATTTCAGGCTCAGTCACATGTAGTGTTTTGGTGCTGAAACGGCTGTACCTCAGAGCTGATAACCCGACCGGGGCAGAAATAATTAATTATTAGGCAAAATATGCTTCAATACCCGCTAAAAATGCACAGAAGAGTGACTAGAACTGATATAAGAGCTCATTTTGCCAGTAACTTTTCTCAAAAATACCTATATTTGCTTAAAACAGCACTTTTTCACGGAGCTCCTCAGCTCTGTTTACCTCCTGCGCTGCACTCAAGCTCCTCTGGAGCTACGGGGGGCGCGGAGGGATAATTAATAAATAAAAACAGCAGTTGTCTTGTTGGTGCAGGGAATTGTAGTTCAAAATAGAATCACAGAACAATAATGACCTTTTTACTGTTACAACACATCAAACAACCTCCAACAAGAGAGAGAGAAACTTCTCCATACCTTCTGTAGTTCAGCTGATCCTGCTCTTCCTCCGGCGCTCCAGCTACAGACCCCCCAGCTCAGCCTCATCCGGGTTATGTAGAGCCCCGCCCCCTCCCCCGCTATATCACATTATACCCCATCACCGCTAGAGGGAGCCCGCGAGGGAGTCCTCAATGCATGGAGCTGAATGGAGCTAAACAGCTAAAACTCTCATTTAAAACACTGTATAACTACTTCTCTGGAATTTTCCTTTAATTTTACAAAGTAGAACAAAGTATTTCACCAAAATAGGAAAGAAAACGTACCCCATTATTTCCATTTTCTAAAACTAATGTTTTTTATTCAGTAGATTTACTAGCATTACTGCTACTGATGCTGGAGTTACACCCAGAGCTCGTTTAAATTATTAAAACTGCAGTTTAAAAAGTGTTAATAATTATCTCTGCGGTGATGAAACAGTTATAGTTGTTCTGTTTTAAGGAAATTAGTAAAAAAAATATTCTATAAAGTATCAGATGTTTATAAATTATTATTTTGCAAAATAATTTATAAACGTTTGATACTTTTTAGAATAAAAAAAATGTTTATAGGTTTTTAGACATTTCAGACTCTGTCAAGTGGCTTGAGATTCAGAGCAGATTCTGAAGTGTGTTTTTCCTCTATAGAGATTGCTCCTGTACAACTCCAACAAACAGCACTTACTAATTACTACGGAAAGATCAGTGCTGTTGTGACATTGATTCTGGTAGAATTATTTTTTATCTAAATTTCATTTAAAATATTATAATTACATTTTCTTTGCACTTATCTTCTTGATGTCCTGCAGATTCTTGAAAAGGAGATCGTACTGCAGCAGATCTTGTTTGTTGCTCACCTTGTCTAAAGTCTTACTATTTATGTATTCTGAAAGCTTTCCATAAATTGAGGTCATTCACACCTACTCCCTGTAAAATCACTCTCTGACATCACAATGGACCATCCTGATTTCTGTATAGAAGGGTACTTCACACTTGTAAACGCATTTTAAACTTCATATTCAAATATCAGTTTAAAACTAATAATTATAAAATACCAAGGGTTTGTTTAAGTTTATTTCACCCCATTCAATGTTTAATGCATTTATTTAAGTAGTAAATCTCGTTTTATTTGGTGACTTTTTTCTAATTTAATGGGGACAGCTGGGTAAACATAAAATTAAAAGGATGTTTTTTTGTGTGTCTTGTTCACATTTTATACATCGGTGTTGTTTGGGGTCAATTTGACCCCAGGCTATTTAGGCTTTAAAAAAAAAAAAAAATCAGAATTTGACACACAGTTGTGTTGAATGATATGAAAGTCATAATGAAATGCAATTTTATAATCTTCAAAAAAAAATAGATCCCTAAAATAACATAATTATAACTGTATTAGTGCAAGAACCATTAACAATTCATGTGACAGGGGGGCGGGGAAAACATAGTGGAAATGCAGAGATATAAAAGGTTTCACAGCAGCTTCTAAACCAGTTCTCTCTGTGTTCTGTCTCTCTCTCTTTCTGCTCTCTCTCTCTACTGAAAATGACGTCTAAGAAAAGGTTTTCTCTCAGTGAGGATTTCTCACATCTCTTTTACCATGACAGAGACATAGAGGAGAATGTGTCTGAGAAAAAGGAGGACTTTAGAGAGGATCCTGATCATAATGAATCCTCCTCTGATGAGAATGAGCCCTTTACTGTAGTCTCTCAACCAATAGAAAACAGACTACCTTCCTAAAGTAAAATCTTATTATGGTCTGTCTCCCCACTTGAAGAAAATGATAGGCTTAGTGCTGCTAATGTAATCAGAATAGTTCCAGGTCTCAGCAGATACGCTGTCAGCCACGTCCAAACATAAAATCAGCATTTGAGTTCTTCAGAACACCATCAATCTAAAAGGATAAACTACTGTAGATGATATGTTTAGAGGGAGGTGTGTGTATAGAGGGAGAGTTGGAAAGACTTGGATTTAATCCCACATGTAAGTCTACATTGTGTTGCTCAGTTTGGAGAGTACAAGTGAAAAGGTGAAGAAAGAACAGGTGTTTGGGCTGCAGATGCACTTGTTGCAGACTCGTCATCCATTTGTGATACTCCTGTTCTATGAATGGTGACGGAAAACTTTGCAGGGCTTTGCCTTTTGACAGTCATGTCTGCCCTTGTGTGAAATGCACCAGAAGAAATGTTGAAACTTGGATCATTTTTTGCATCAGCTTCACAACAGACAAATTTTGTGAAGACAGAAAATGGGGGAAATGTGACTTTGTGTAGTTTCTTGTATTGAGATCCATAAGAAATCCATCTTTCCTGCAGATTGTGAGGTAACTTTTCAACAATTGGATTAACACCCCTTGATGTGTCCAAGTATGAAAGTCCCAACAAGTAGCCTTCTGACTTTGCAGACTCCAGTTCAAGCAATAAATCTCCAAGCTCTCTAAGCTTTAGATGATCTTTTTTGCTGAGTTTAGGGAAGTTTTCAATTTTGTCAAGAAGGGCCTTTTCAACAACTTCAGGGGGTCCCTAGGTCTCTTCTTATCTCTCCCAAGCTTTCTTGAGACCAATATCAGGATACCTGACATGCACAGCTCGGATTCTCTTTACATACTCAGCTGACTGATGTCCAAGCCACTTCATCAAAAGATCTAGTTCCTCACTTGGAGATTGGCATTTAAGAATGAAGTCTTCCAAGCCCATTAATTTTCTGGGCGATCGTCGAACCTGAGGAGCCCCGAACTTAACAGCTCACGACGGATGAGGAATTTGGCTGTACTGACCTTTAAACCTCATCATGTGATTTAACTAGCAAATCAGACTTAATCAAAGGAACAGCAGTGCCATCTAGTGGCTGAGATATAAAACAACAGTCAGAACAACAGTGTAAAATGAGTTTAATTATATTCAAATAGGTATTAGGTTAATGCGGAGAATTGGTAAGTCAAGGTAATGCACTTTATGTGGGTGTATTTAGGTTTATTATTATTACTATTATTATTATTATTATTATTATTATTATTCAAAGACTTAAAATATACAATTTGGTAAACAAAGACACTTTAGTAAACGAATTCCCTAACTCCCTAACCAAAGGTCTCAGATAGCCCAAAATGTGTCAATCTGTCTGTCTAGTCGCCCTAATAAACCTACTTATACCGAGAAATACCTAGGTCGGGGTATTTATTCGTTACATTTTGAATGGGGAGCTATGAGGAGAATGACACTCGACTTTTGAGGGGGTTCCCTATCTCACATTGCTTCCAGATTTTGGCTGAACACAGCTATGCAGGCCCCAAATAGGTCCGACCTATGGAACTATGCCAAACATATTTAGATTTGGATCACAATTCCAGTATATAAGACTACACTGAAATATTTTGGAATCGGGATGTTGAATGTTAAATGATTTGACCAAATTAAATAAAGCCCAATGCTGCAAGATTCCTCACAGATGGGGAAATAAGTCTTTTAAATTGGAAATGGCATGGTGTCATATAGGTGTGATGTAGAATGCTGTCCAATTCCAATATTTTTCAACAACAAACACGCATATGACTTGATAGTTTTTTAATTTATTAAAAATGAAAAACTGCACAATTCAATTTGTCATTATAAATATACATTACAGTACAGGTACAGAATGAGTTGTGGTGCAGGGTGAAGTAAAGTGCCGCGTGCAGTGAGTTCATATGAGATGGCAGAGGGGTAGGTTGTTGTCCAGGAATTCAAGTATTCAGCCAGTCCAGTCCAACAGTTTCGCCTCCAAGTCCCTCGTCACTGAGAACACTGTAGTCCCAAAGTAGTTCCTCGTTGACCTGAATGTCCGTTAGCGCGAGGAAAATGGGATGCCATCTTGTTCCCTCTGTGAGTGGGAGTTTGAACATGTGTGGCTTCACATTTGGACTTCTCCTTGAATGGTTCATCCAACGACCAAACGTGTCCTGGTGTGGGTGACACTGGCATGGAGAATGTTGGGCGTCTATGCAGAACTTTTCCCCACGTCCCGCAAAGAAGAAGACGTAACAGGCTTCGTTGAAAAGCTGTTGCATTCTCCGATTCCCTTCTTCTTGGGTGACGTACTCTCCATGGTAGTCGCAGACCACCTCTCCCTTGGAAAAGGGCATTGTCGCAATCACCCCTTCAAAAGAGAATAAGACATAGTGGTTAGGGTGGTACTATTAAAAAGAATTAATGGTAAGGGTGGTAATATAAAAAATGTTAATGGTTAGGGTGGTAATATAAAAAATGCAAACAAATATTAAAATATGACACGTTTAATAGAATCCTGGCATAATATCAAATGGCCTTACCTTTGTTCTTTGGTGGCCCAAAGTCTTTCAGGCAAAGTCCTTTCCAAGACTGTTCCTGAATACGGCGGATAATGTCTGGACTCTTGATGTGGTCCTTTACAGGGAGCCAAGACTTGACCACATCCATGGCGCTTGGACAGTTGGCCGACCAGTTCTCAGCACGGAGCCGATGGTATACCCTGGCCTCTGAGGGGCGGTTCCTGAACTTGCACTTATCTGTGAAAAAGAGAGAGGACATTGTAGTTGGTTAGAACGTGAGCATGTGACAGAAATATAGTTATGGATTATTTTATTACTTGTGTAACAGAGTAGTAATAATTGAGTTTATTTGTTATCACTTTTTTTTGTTTTAATTAGCTTGGAGTCCCAGTTCCTCTGCCCAGAGGGTGGGTGTGTGGCCATTGTTGACAGCCTTCAGCGTCATTATGGCCAGCACCACCCTTATTTGCGGGTAAATATTTTTTTTTGTACATATATTTATGTAAAACAAATGGCTCTAAATTGATACTATTTTTTTCTTCTTCTTCTTCTTCTTCTTCTTCTTGCATCTTATATGTAGATAAGACTTGTTGCCCAGAGACCGTGTGTTGATAAAAGAGAGAGGAAGTCATTACCCAAGATATATTGGATGCGCTGTTCCCGCTGGACTGTCCTCCATTTGTTGTGAAAGTAACGGAAGGATTCACAATCAAATCCACCGCCGACAATTTCCTCACATGTGGGTGTCGTGGCATGAACAGTCACCGGAAACAGGTCAAGAAAACTAAGCCAGGTGGACTTAGCCCTCCGCTTCCTTGCAATCGAAGAGGATGAAGGGGAGTGGTCCCTCTTTGGAGCCTGTGGCTGTCCAGTTGCCTGTCCCACAGCATCTGAGCAGGAAGGCTGCTCATCATCCCCCTCTTCAGAACCTGCAGCAGAGCTAAAAGATGGGGCGAGTGTTATAAAGACCAATCCATAAGTAAAAACAACAACAGTGAAAAAACAACAGCGTTTGTTATATAAGATGCCTTGCTTAAAATTACCTCGGCTGGCAACTGCTGGCAGGGGCAACTGCTGGCAGGGGGGCAACTGGGGCAACTGCTGGCAGGTCGGTCCCTGAAGCCTGTGGATACCTGTGTTAACAAAAGACACACAATGTTATTATAAAGCTATATGTGGAGCAGTGCTTTTTAATGAGCCTTTAATCTGATGGACTTACAGTTCCCATAGCCGCTTCATATCATTAGGTAGATTCACCACAGGAACTCCTTTCTGGCTCAGAAAGAAGATGCCTCCATCATGAACATCGGGACTGGACTTTTTGACACGCCATGACCTGATGTGAGTGAAGTACATCTCCAGCCACTGTATTGAAACAAAAAATAAAAAAGGAACATTGTTCATTTATTGTCTGACAAACTACATTCAAAACTGAATTTAAAATTGTATATCTATAACATACATATATATATATATATATATAGTACAGTACATTTTGTACCTCTTCATGTTGGGGAGTCAGGCTGATGTCAAAGTGTTCAAGGAAAATGCCACTGGTTGATGGGGTTCGAGAAACCCAATGCTCTACCTGTATGGGTGAAAAAATTATATCTTCATTAGCTAGTTTGTCTTTATAAAACATTTTAGAGAAATGCAAGGCATTAAGGACAGCAAGAAAAGCTACCTTGAAGTTCAGCACAGCACTCTCTGCCAGTTGATGCTCCTTCAGGAGTATCGCCTCACAGACGTACCGGAACAGTGTCTGCTGACTCTCTTCCACCTGTTGTCCCATTCTCAGTCTACGACTGATATCGAGTATGCCAGATTTCGCTGACTCGAGTACTTGGTCGTAGTCAGGCGTTGAAGATCTATCATGAGAGATAAACATGAAAGACCGAAAAAAACACATTAGAATATAGACATGAAAATAAATATGAACTTGTAACTAACAGTGCTATTTAGAAAGTGCCACTCACTCGTCAGCAGCAGCCAAGTCCAAGCGAGTGGCCATGGGCACGTTCGGACTGCTAGCCCTCAACTCTCTCAGGAGAGTAATGGCTTTTATCCTCTGTGCCGTCTGGATGCATCTCTCCCTGGCCTGGTCGGACAGGTCCCGATGGCAGTTGGTCAGATGGCGGTCAAGACGAGTCTTCTGATACCCACATCCCGGAACAGGACACGGAGATGTCAGGATCGACACTTTCTGATTCGCCAGCTGAATCAGGATCTTCTCCTCTACGTTTTCCACGTGATGTACTGTGGAAAGGTGCGCAGAGATGGAGGACAGCATCTTCTTGCAAACTGGACAGGGAGCCATCTGAAATAAATGAGCACATTTTTAAACATAGGACAAATAAATTGTGCTATCCAGCGCTTTGGAGAAGTTGAAAAGTGTATTTTACGCCAAAGTGCCAATCAATAAATAAATATATAAGTTAACCGAAACTCATGACAACAACATCTTTTGAAACACACATTAACTTATTGCCAATCCATACCTTGAGTCAACTTGCTTTCTATGGTGTACAATTTAAAAAATTGTAACGCTAAAAACTAGCTTTAACTATAATTACATAAGGTAACTTGCATTTTGACGTTTTAACTTGCCTGGTCAATTCAGCTAAATTTATTCTGCATTTTCTGTTTAGCTAGACACCAGTTTAAGGATAGCATCATAATCTATTAGTGCTAGGTAAATTTTACTCACCAGAGCTTCTTGATCCTTGATCAGCAACGGAGAACAAGCAGTCGGCAGTGTAGCTTCAGCGGTGTGTTCCTGGATCAGCAGCGGAGATTCAGCAGTCTGTTCCTCCAGTCTGTAGGGAAAGAAGTGAACTAGTGAAGAAGTGTGCTTCTACTTATACCTGTATAACGGGGGGCGTGTTCGCACCTCAAGTGCTAAACATGTGAATAGCTGATGGGTCCCTAAAGTGTTCTTACGAGGCTGCTCGTTTAAAATAACCCAGGCTTTCTGCAGAATAATCAAAGTTTCAGTTAGTTTCAGTTTCAAATCATGAAAACAGCTCACCAAAACCTCAAACTATTCTTTATATTTGACTATATTTACTTACAGGTCCTTTGCTTGTACTTACAGGCCCTTACTTATTTTTATTCAACTGAACTGAGTTCCTGTAGCCTCGCGCTGAATTCAGCTCCGCGCTGCGAAAGAGAGCGAGAGAGAGGCGCAGCGCATTTTGTCTGATTTATCTTGATTAATTATCAGCTTATTAGCTTTAGTAAGTTTAATAGCACTAATTATACTACACTTCTCCGACCTTATTTATTAAAACGTTTATTTTAAAAGACAGAGGTTATTATGCGGGCAATGCCGCGCGCAATGCCACGCGCTGCGCTAAGCTGGCTTTGCGTGGCTAATATTCTGGAGCACTGGACGAGATTTTAATTAATAAATTAACATATTTATAATTTTAATAAATTTGCCCTGGCGAAAAGAAACGAATTATAAAATATAGCTTTATATTTCTGTGCATGTTTTAAGTTTTATATAATTGACGGGCAGCACCAGAGGCTGACAATGTGCTTTATTTTTCAGATATAATAGCAAAGTGAAATAAAATAAATTTATGTTTGTCAAAGATATTTTCTCTTTTAATTTTTCTTTTCAAAAACTCCAGCTATTGACTGAGAATAAGCATCTGTTGAAATTCTTAAACAGCAGAATGCCTGTGTCTGCTATATTAAGCTATAAGTCTGTGTACCGAACATAAATATAAATCCTTATAACTGACAGAAATAAATATGACTAATAATTATTTATAGTTACTGTGCAGATTTTTGGGAAAACAGGTCGTGACGTTAAGAAATCGGCCCGCAAAACAGCTCACACTGTGAGACAAGCGACCAAAATTTCTGGCATGTCAGAAATCCCTGGTCGCGTCCGACTGCTCATTCGCAGCTCCTATGGGCAATTAATCGGACATCGCTTCCCCGCTCACACTGCACGACAAACGACGCACGATCAAGCTAATGTAACCCCTGGGAGACTAACAGCCAGAGCAACACAAAAAAGAACACTTAAGGATAACCAGGGTAAGACCCAGAAAATGAGAACCCACTCGGATCAGAGTATTTTCTTGAAAATTTATTAGACAATAGAAACCACATTTCCCATTATCTCTTAGTTAGCACTTGGAATCACGTTACCCTGTGATTTCCATAGGAAAGTAATTCCTTATAAAAAATCACACACCGAAAGGTTCACACACTGGGTCCTGATTTTAACACGGCACACTACAAAGCTGAATCACACAAAAAACGACAGTGATCACACTACAACCCCACACAAAATCACACCCTCCCAGAGGGTAATCTTACAGGGGTGATCCAGGCTCAGCTAAGAGAACTTATGGACAAAGATTAACACACTGAAACAAACAAACAAACAAACAAAAGGAAAATAAACAACAAAAAAAAAGAAAAATAAATAAGCCAGCTGTCCACACGATCCCGTCCAGTGACTCACTGACGAGCTGGCTTATTACAGATAACCATTACACCCCATGAGCAGCCTCAGACCATACCAGCGAATTACAGCTAAAAAACTTTACTTTATTAAGATCACTTTAAAATCACTAAAGAACAGCAACTGGCAGTTAATGGCGCTCCAAGCACATCATTAATCCCATACTGCACTGCTAACAATCCCAGCACCCATTATCAGTTACATGCAGTCACCGGGCACCAACCGCCGTCCCCACTGTATACTGCCGTCACACATGCCGGCCATCCAGCGCGAGTACTTCTTCTCTCACCCCAAACACACTCACAGCGTTGCCATCCGCAATCCCATGTGTTTCTACCGCTGCTTTCGGGAGGACCCCGGCTCTGCTCCAGAAGGACCCACCGCTGCCCCTTTTAACGCCAGCCCAAATTACAACTCCAGTGAGCATGCGCAAACGTTCCTTCACTGGTCACCCGGGCTACACTAAAATTCGGCCCGATCATGAAATTCAGTCGCATCCGACCAGATCGGGCTTAAAATCGGGCTAAAATCGCACAGTGTCCGCCTGGCTTAACTCCCCAACCAAAGGTTTTAGAAAGCCCAAAATGTCTGTCTGTCTAATAAACCTACTTATACCGAGAAATACCTAGGTCGGGGTATTTTTTTCGTTACATTTTGAATGGGGAGCTATGCACCTCAAGTGCTTAACATGTGATTAGCTGATGGGTCCCTAAAGTGTCCTTACGAGGCTGCTGATGGAGGAGGGAGGTACTCTAAAATTTGTAAGATTGGGTTTTAATCTTTTTAAAAGACAAAATTAGTTTTAATTCAAAAACATGAAATATACACTTTTGGTTAACACACCTCCTAACTCTCTAACCAAACGCTGGCCCTTATAAACGCACTGACGCAAATAAAGCTAAATATCTCGGCCACAGTAAGTCCTAAAATCACCAAAATGTTATGGCTATATCGGACAAATTTTACAATGTTAGCTAGTAAAACCCTTCATCCATATAAATAGTTAATTTTATATGTCTGAAAAAAAAAAAATAGAAAATCTGAAAAGCGCCTAAAAATGTTCCTGTTTTTTACCATATTTTGGCCATTACATGTTCAATTGAATAATTAAAGTGTCTTAAATGAATTGTGTAAAGGCTTTTAAGTAATATTAATTCATAGATTTGACTCTGAGTTATTTAATATTAGAGTGATAAGCCTTCAAATGTGAGTATGTAATTTCAGGCGGAAAATGGTAAAATAGGCTTGGAGCTTAAGAGGTTAAATAATAGTCTAGTACCAGGTCACCAAATATTAAAGGAATGTTTATCAAACAGTGTTTGTGATGCATTTAACCCCATGTCCTCCAGATTCAAAATTTATATTTGTTGGCTTGTTTGTCTTCTCCAGATAGCCATAATTGAAAGCATATATCCTGTTTAACAAGCCATCTTTACAGATGAAATGTTCAAATAGCAATTTGACCTCATATTGACCAACCCCTTCCAAAATATCATGCATGATTTCAACAGCATAATTTTCTGCAATATTGAAATATTGCAGTGTATTAAGTATGCTATTTCTCTTAATGCCAAATGAAGAGGGCAATGTTTGATCATCGACCAAGACAACATAATGCTGTTCATTCAGAACAGGTGATCTTAGGGTTAAACATGAGTCATCTTCTGAAAAAATCAACTGAACCAAGGATTTTTCTATTAAGAAAAATCTGCAAAAAATATTTAGATTCCACATACCCAAGAATGCTATGCATGCCCGAGTTATCACCAGTGTACCACCTATGCAAATGAAACAGCAACCCTAGTAGTCTTATATTTTCAATTCCCTCACAAGAGGTAGAACAGTGATAGCAGACAAATGTTCATTAATGTAGAATTCACCATGTGAGGGAGATTTCTAAGGATAAAGTAAAGGCAGCCAACTTTATGTATCCTTTTTTTTAACCTAGATGATTTTCACACTCAAAATCATCAAAGTACAGTTGTATTTGGAGAGCACACTTGTTTCTTAAAAAAAGATTATTTGTGAAGTAGCTTCCATCACAGAAGTCCTCATATTTGTCAGACGGCTCATATTTGGAACATATCACAAATATTCTCATTCTTGAACATGAACCGGAGTGTTCCCAATAAAGGAACATGTATATGAACTCGACAACAACTGGAATTTGCTCATAGTTTCCAATTCTGCTATTACGTCTGCTATCATACCTTACTCTTATACACAGGTTAACAGGCTGTACTATATTCCATTTTTCCCTGAAATATATTGATTATTTGTTCCATTTGCTATTGGAATTAAACTGGCTAAAGGGATTGCCCACCCTTTTAAAAAAACTGTTGTATGGCTGATCTGGAGGGATCATCATCTGAGAGTAAATTCAATACTTGCTCCTGAATATTACCTTGCATATCCCCCACAAATTCCTCTAAATTCTCCACTGTAGAAAGAACTACAGTATTTGGTACGCCACTTCCTTAAAGTTTGACCATAATGGAGACACACATCTTAATAATAATATATTATATACATATCCGATGACAATGTTTGGCAATCACACTAATATTGTATTCCAAAAAGGAGCCTTACTTTTGATACAGAAAGTAAGAGCAGTCAATTTTTGAATCAAGTAAACAATAAAATGTGTAGTGTGTAAGTTATTGTACATTTTTATATTAATAATTCAGACTATCTTTTTCACTCACTCTACACATAAAATATTTAGATCAGTTAAAAACTCTCTTGATCCATGAGAAGTAACACTATTAGACAACCATACGTGACCCTCATAATCCAAATCCATGTAAACAAATAAAACATTACAAAACAGGTAAACAGATTTGTATTCTCACTCATTCATAAATCAATGCAGTGTCTGTGTTCCACCAGCAGATGGCCTCCAAGCTCCACCAAAAAACATCTCCTCTAGAAATCTGATCAGGAGCAGATAATAGCAGCTGCTGAATAAAATCATCTCAACAAACAAACAAAAGAAAAAGTTAATGTAAGAACTTACTGTATCTGGACCTGTAATATATTCACTTGTTTGAACACACCACACAAAGCTGACAAAACAACAAGTCACAAGATTATTACACACAAAAAATAAGTATTACATAGAAAACTATTACATTAAAAATCCACACAAATTCACAAATTATATATTATATTGTATTATATACAAATATTTATGATTAATAAAGTAAATCAAACAATTGCGTCAAGGAAATTCAAAACACGTCACCTCCTGCCTTAGACAAACACTAAAACTTTATTCTTACAAAAAAAATCCCGTCATAAAACATTATTTTAGTATCTGTAACAATGTTGTAAATCAGTGCGTAAGAAGCTGTGTTGAGTGCGCACCGCATTTCCGCAGCATGAGGCTATTTTTCTAGATTTTTTATCTTGTACACTAACTAGGGAGCCTAATGAAGAAACACCATGTCTCCTTTAGGCATAAATACACATTATTACACACATTATCAGCCACCAATATCAGGTTAAGAGCTGTTATTATTAAAATAAAAGCTTAAGTGAATATATTTTCCAGTTAATATAGAGTATTTTAAGCTGAATGTAAAATAGGGGACCCTTTAATTCAGCAGGTCTTGTCTCTGGGGGGCAGCGAAGTAAACAAAACTTTAATTTCCTGAAAAAACATTTTCTTTCAAAGTCAAACGAGTGCTGGACTTTAATCTACACAGATTTCTCTCCTTAAAACGGATTATTTGGGTGAGTAAAGCTCTTAGATTAATTTACAGTAAGTTTAGATTTCCACAATTTTGACTGAAATGGCTGAAAATAGAGGCCGCTACGCTAGCTAGCGCTTAGCTACCTAGTTACAAGCCATAGCAACCGCTCACATAGCCGAGTTCTAACACCACTGTGGCTAAATACACTAATTACAATATAAAAGACACACAGGGGACAGTATGAACACCTACCTGCTGTTTTACTGCTGTTTTTAGCCTCTTTAATTCTACATGCTAATCACTAAATTAGCTTCAGTCACCTAGCTTAGCTAGCTAGCTCAGAGCAGGTAGATAACAAGCTGCCACTCTAACTTACCTGTGTCTGGTGAACCGTGTTGTGTAGTAAAACTAATATATTATATTATATTAACTATATATATATATATATATATATATATATATATATATATATATATATATATATATATATATATATATATATATTGTAGCAAGGAACAAATTTTTTGACAAAAAAAAGTTTTAATTATCTGGATCCTAGTTTTATAATTTGCAATTTTCCACTGATTTAATTTATTTTCAACTTCCAGTTAATTTCAGCACATTTATATTTTGTTATAAAGTCCTATAATTTTTATTTGATTTTTAATTGCTAAGTTCAAAAATAGAGGATCATTTCATCCCATCCAGATGTCTTCTGTTTTATCCAAATTGAATTTTGCTCCTGCTGCGTCTTCATAAATTCTATAATCCTGAGCTCTTGCTGATTTCTTACGATTACTGTGATGTCGTCATCAGCAAAGTCTGTAAGTTTAAAAGATTCTTTACCTAAGATATCAATTCCTTTAATTCTGGAATAATTTTTAATTTTATTTAAAGGGGACTAACTGCTAACACACACATAATACTGCACTTAAAGGGCAGCCTTGTTTGAGTCCTCTATGTGTCTCAAATTCTGTTAAAATAGCTTTAGCATTAATTTCATATAATAACTTGATCTTATGAAGGAAATTTGGTGGAAAACCATAGTGCTGCAAATCATTCCATAAATATTTCCTGGACACATAGCCAAAAGCCTTTTTCTGATCTAAAGTAATTATCTAAAATTCCTTATCATTATTTAAATTCATTCATTTATTATAAATCAAGGTAATCACAAATTTAAAGAACAAGTCATTCATTTTTCCATCTCTAATGCCTTCATTAAAATAATTTTGTAATAAACTATAATAATGTCTTATAACATTTCGGAGGTTAACCGTCTGGTCCTGGAGTTTTCCCATCATGTAAATCCTTATTTACTTCAACAATTTCTTCCTTTGTAATTGGTTGATATTGACGAGAGGTCCTCTGCTTGTAATTTTAAACAGCCTGATAAAAATTGTGATTTTTTTGTTTCCTTTATAATTTTCTGCTTTTCTTTTTATTTTCTATTACATTCACATGCTCATCTCTAATCCCTTTAATCATTTTCATTTCTCTTATCATTTACCCGTTTAATAACATTTCCTCTGTTTCCTGAGTAACTATTATCCATACCTGCTTAAAGTGGTAAATTTAAAAATGTTTATTTATTTTAGACAATCCTGACTTTAATTTTAAAAGATATCTTAATCTCTATAGTTTTATTTCTTTTGCTTTGAATTTCCACATATTCTGCTGTAAGTTTACTGTAAAATTCATTTTGTTCACTTTTTAATTTTTCACATTTATGTATCAGAAACATTTTAATTTGACTTTTTAAAGTATCCCATAATTTTGCATTAGAGTGGGTTTAAACTTCCACATCTTTAGTTTTTCTAATTTTTAGTAATATTTTTAGGCACTGTGTGTTTCACTTCCAGAACCCCCGTTGTTCTCTGATTCCCAGATTTAATTTTACATGAGTTCAGTTCTATAATTTAGGACCTTTATATCTTTAGTAACATATATTCTATCAATGCGTGTTTTAACTCGAGAATCAAAACGAGGAAAGTCTCTCTAAAGAGGAAAAAGTTCTCTAAAGGAATCTTTTAGTCCATGTTATTCATACTTATCCCAGTAATTTCCCTTCTCCTGTAATATTAACTGTATTATCTGCAACCCTGTCTTTCAGACAAGTCACCACATAATACTACAGGGAAAACCTACAGACAGGATTTGATAAGATTTTTAGAAATTCTATTTTTATTTCCTAAAAGACTTTGATGTCCAATATGTGGTGTCAGAAAAGTTTTGGGTATACTTTTACATTTTGGATAAGGTAATTAAAAAAAATTAAATGCTTCCTTGTATCTTTTACAAATGTTGAACCTTGTTTTTCAAGATCCTGGTGAATCAGGAAATGTAGAACATGACTGATTTTATATCACCAGCATCCATACACACACTGTAAAATCCAAAAATAACAGTTTTTTTGTTTTTACATTTTTGTCTGCATTTGATGTTCTCAACCGGAACTTAAATAATGGAAATAAAAGACTGGAGGTGAATTATTGTTTCAGTTCAGTTTAAACCCTGATTTATCATTGTGCTCTATGTAAAACCTAAGATACAACGATTTAGGGTGTAGTTGGTGCAAATTGCATGAAAATTAGCATAAAATTGCATCTGCATAAAGGGGTTATCGTTATTTTCTTTTGATTGTGGGACCCGTCCTTCATATTTCTGCACTTTCTGATGATTCGCTTGACCAGTCGCTGTCTGAACTTCCATCTGAATTTGATTCTTCACCCTCTTCATAAAGCTCCTCTTAAGACACTTCTTTTTCCGCTTCTCCACTCTGGACTGATGTAGACACTTGCTCTTCCTCTAGGATCTTGATAGTGTTGATGATCGTACCTTGAACTTGCATCTGTCCCGTCTTTATCTCTGTAGATGCCCCGGATTCTGTGTGTTTTAGATCACTTGGTCTTGGAAAGCCTAGTCTTTGCTTGAATTTGTTGGCGTAGGATTTAGGGCATGTGAAATAGTTGTGTCCCACGTCTGAACACAAATTACAAATGGCAGCGTTGTCTCATTCCACTCTAGTCTTAGAAAGGAACCACAGGTTATTTGTTTAATCCGCACTTCACTCCAGCAGCCACAATGAACAGAAACACAGACTGCTGTTAGGCTCCGCCTCCAAATGAGTGAACGTACACAAGGCAGTGATAACCAATCAAAATAATCATTTAACCAAATTATCTACAGCATCTTTACGTAGTTTCACTTGATGCTTCATACCACGTTCCACGATTATCCACTGGTTTAACTGCAGGCTTCAGAATATCACAGCAATGTTTTAAATATAGCTCAGAGTCATAATCAGAGATCCATGCTGGTAGAGGAAAAAAATCTTTCCAGTTTTGTTGGTTGGTAGAGTAAAGTTGAGGGAGAACATGGAGAGCTTTCTCCTGCATTAAAGCAGATCTCAAACTCTCTTCGATTAGACAGACTTATGAAGTAGTAGATGTCTTACAAAGTAATGAGACTGAAGACTGAAAGAGGAGCTCACAGACATGATCACGGCTGGGTGCTTCTCCTGATCCAGAATCTGATGAAGCGGTCGCTGTAGGCTCTGCGTGACATTAAGTTCTCTAAAAAGTGTCATTTTAATAACTCGATCTTGAGCTGTGTAAACATTATGAATTATACATTTCTTGTTGTTCTAAAAACAATCAATATAGATTGACCTTCCGGGAATCAATTATCTGTAGTTAATTATTTCAAACAATTGATTATAGAATAATAAATCAATTCCATCAGCTTTACATTCTCCAATAGAAAAGAAGGAATAACCATTATCCCACATTTTCTATATCTTCATATGTATTTAGTTTCGTTTACTGTAAACACAACACACCAAATCTCTGCTTTTTTTTTCCTTTTAAATATACTTAATTTCTTGGGCGCCGAGTGGTCCAGCAGTCTAAAGCGCTGCCGGCGAGAGCAGGAGGTCGCCGGTTCGAACCCCAGCTCATGCAGCTTTGCCATCAAGCTGCCGGCGTTAGAGGGAGCAAAATTGGCCCTGCTCCCTCTGGGTGGGTAGATGGCGCTCTTTCCCCACATCACTCCTATGGTGATGTCTGCAGCACAGGGCGTCTGTGAGCTGATGTACCGGAGCCGAGCCGCTGTGCTTTCCTCCAAGCGCGCTGGCTGCTCGGTAATGCTGCATCAGCAGCAGCTCGAAAAGAAGCGGTGGCTGACTTCACATGTATCGGAGAAAGCATGTGTTGGTCTTCACCCTCCTGGTGTGTTGAGGTATCACTAGTGATAGGGGGAGTCCTAATGAATGGGTTGGGTAATTGGCCGTGTAAATTGGGGAGAAAATGGGAAAAATTTGAAATAAAATTAGAAAAAAAAAAAAAGCTTAATTTCTCATTCCTGTTCTTTTTATACTGAATCCCCCAACATTGCATAGTGCAATATTAAGTCAGACAGAGGAGATAAAGAAATGTTTATTTCTTTTACTTTTTCTTAGTGTACTGTTCATTCGGCTTCTAACCTCCTTTTTTAGGTTGTCCGATTCCACTGGAAGAACCAGGATCAGCATGGAGATCTGAACCGGGCCTGGATCAGACCTGGACCTGGTCTAGATCAGACCGGCTGGAGAACAATCAGCTGTAACAGATCAATAATGCTGTAAACTGAAGAGAAATGCGCAGATATAGATTGATATTTATTGATCACAGTGTAGTTTATGCTGTTTAAAGCGCATTACTGCTTAATGTGGACTTTGATCTGTTGGGGAGATAAAAACACGGAGCTGCTATAAAGGCGTGTTTATATGCAGTAGCGCTGTTCAACCAGCAGGGGGAGCAACGGAGCTCAAGATCACGTGGTGTGTTAGTGTTTTAAATTATACTTAAATAATCTGTGTATTCTGATTCAGTAACATTATAATACTATTATTCAGGAAATTCTGATCCTCTGCTTTTGTGTAGATCAGGTTAAAGGATTGGGCATGTCAGGGGTTTTCATGGCCTTTTCCTGTGCATGTGAATAGAGTTTAGATCGGCCCCAAAAAATCCAGCTCAACCAGAACCCGGGCCTGACCTGGCATGACTCATAAACTGTCATTATGAGTCTGATTAAAACCCCACATTTCTTTAGCATGTAGAGTTTAAAACCTGTTTAACTACAATTCTGAGCGGCAGGTGCCTGTATTTCCTCATATCATCAAAAAAGTTTTCATTATCTTGTCTGCTGGTTCACACCCCCACGAGTTGATTAGCGCACATATTTGAGCAAAGTGCAGAGTTTTTAATTTTATTCATGAGGAGCTGCGGCTGCAGACCAATGGAGGAGCTCACATGTGCGCAGTGCACAGGCCAGCAATGAAACTAACTATAATTTCATTATAGTGATTATATTACCATTCTAACCTGTGCAACATCATAAATATCACTCATTTGATTTGTTACTTTGCTGTACTGTGATTTTTACACAATAGCATTATATTCAAATAATTACTAGCATTGAAAAACATCACAAACCATTTTTTTTACTCTACATGAACTCTACTAAAGACCAGTGCTATAGATACTCACTGCTGTATTCTATTTGTTTGGATTTATGCTGCTTTTCTTGGTTCTCGTGGTCAGAGATACAGTTGCTGCTTCACTTGAAGATGCTGCAGCTTCAGGGTCTTTTGCTGTTAAAGTAGAAGTAGCTTTTTAATCTATTAAATATCTCTCCCTGTGGCTGAACTACACCAAACCATTCAACAAGTTCGACTTAAACATGTTTTGTTTTGCAAATAAATTAACTTTGTATCATTCTGTTAACGCAACATCTTAAATTATATTTTCTATACTATTTATATATCCTTAAAATAATTTTACTTTGCAGCACTGCTGCCCCACAGGTTGAACATTACTGATGTAATATATATAGTATGAAAAAGAGAAAGAGAGAGAGAGAGAGAGAAACTGTGAGACAAGGCTAATGTATTATATACACACACATGCATTATAAATGTAAATGTCAGATGTAAAATGAATTACTTCACACTGTCAAAGTCCAAAGAAGAGTAAATATCACGTTTGATATTTTGTATAATGACACTAGAAATTGTACATATGATGATATATTTAATGGCCAAATTGCACTTTGGGCCTAATTCCCAGGTCATTTTCTCATCAGTTTTAAGTGAAAACACTGACTGTCAGAGTTAAGACATAATATATCAGACAGTCAGAATCCCGAAGCATAACAAATATTACTGTGGATTTTTCCCATAATGATTCTGTGAACACAGCACATGATGTAATATAAGAAAAGGTCAAATTACACTTTGGGTCTAATTCCCAGGCAATAATCTCTTCGTTCTCCTAATTTTTCCTTTTTTTCTCCTAGATTATGATGTCATATAGTTGCACTTCTCAAATGTCCTTTTGGTTTTCCTAAATACTTTTTCTCATTAATGTGAGATGATATTAAGTAAAACGTATTTGATAAAACAATTTTAACTGATTGATAATTGATTTGTGATGTGAGACTGTTGACTAGAATAACGGCTTGTTGTCTGTTTCCTTTAGTGTTTCATCCTGATTGTCAGTAATTCATTTCACCTGCACTCCTGAACAGGTAAACCTACTGAACTACTAAAGCTGAGGTGGTATAATAAGTGCTGGTATATGAAATTCAATATATTCCGCTGGAGATCATGTTTTTGTGGAGCTGGTAGAAAACACCAACCTCTGCGGATTCCCAAGTTATTCACTTCATGTATATTTTCAAGTAGTTTTGTTCATGCTTTTATAAATGGAATCATGTTTAAAATAGTGTTGCTTAAAAATACATTGTCATCTTACAACAAACTAAAACTGGACTTTATTGAGAATTTAAGTGACACACCAACACAAAGTAACACATAATTGTAAAAGTGAAATGAAAATTATACATTGTTTTGAATATGTTCATCAAATAAAAATCTGAAAAGTGTGACGTGCAAAAGTATTTAGCCCCCCTATATCAATACTTTTTGGGGTTTGTCTCTACCAGCTTTGGATTTTTGCCCCATCCTTAGCTAAAGCTAAGCCAGGTTAGCATCTGTAAACAGCAAGCTTAATGGGATTATTTCTAGTTCTCATCATATCAACACCTGGTTTGGTCAATTGTTAAATTTGGTAAATCAGGTGAGCTGCTGATGGAACTGAACATATACACATGCTGGCTGAGGGCATACAGTAGAAATCTGGAACTACACTTTGTTCTTCAGCTTGGCTCACAGGATATAACATACTTAAGAATTCCTTGTTATTTTTTTACTTTATGTATTATGTTTATTTGCATCTGTTCAAATCCTATGTGGTGCTTTTTTTCAGGTAAAACACTCATGTTTCTGAGATAAATGGATTAGTGCTTTTGTGCCCAAAACTTAAAACAAAAATGCTGTATATACTACTTCCATAATGTCCCAACAATTTCTGATTTGGGGTTCTAAAAGAGAGATGAGACTACATTTAAACTTTTAAGCTAGATCTAAATTTCAATCCTCATAACCTGATTTGTCTTGATTTGTAGTACTACTTAGCTTTTAAACTGAAAAGTGGAGCTCTCTTTTTTGAGCGCTGGATAAAGATGGTTTATTAGTTACACCTTTACAGTGTGAATCTCGTTCAGTTCTACAGTGTAATTTTTATTTAATTTCAAGTTTCAAGATGATACATATAAACCACAATAGAAGACAGCATAAAAATATACATCATACATTCCTACAGTTTTTAGGTATTTCTTTTTCAAGAAATTCTAAGGATTTTAAAAGTGAAGTAAATCAAGTAAGAAGATTTTGGTATTGATGTCAAGTATTTACAACAGTGAATGTAGTATTTACTTAATAAAATAATAATATTAATATTATACTCTATATAAAGCCCAGTGTATGAAAAAAGAAACATTATATCACCAAGGTTCATATTCACAGAGATGTTAGTTTTCTTCTTAAAAAAAGAAGAAAAGTCTTGCCAGAATTTAGATACAATGAAACATTGAAAAGAAAGATGTGATACTGATTCACATTCTGATTGACCAAAGGAGCATTAAACACTGAAGGGGAATGCTCAATCTACCCACCTCTTTCTTACACATGTGATCTCACATAAACTGTGTTTTGTAGCAACAACATCTGTCCCATCTCTTCCAAAACAGGGCATATCATAACAGAAACAGAATCAACCCCTCAAAATTAGCTCCTTTTTTGAATACCAATCTTTGCTAAACTTTGCAAAAAACATCACCTGCTTCCACTGTATATAGTTGCAAATTCACAAATAATATACACATTTAGAGATTCGACCTGTTTGTGTATTTGAGATGTTTTTATAATGTATTTATTTATACAAAAAACTTATAAATAATACATATTTAATTTAATGTATGGTTTACACTACTAATTAAACATAAGTTTAAACATAATTTGGTAATAAAATGATTTAAGCAACCACAAAAAATCTAAGGAGCCACTTGGGAGCCGGAATTTCCTGATCAGGGTCAGAGTTACCTCCCTCAGCGAATGCTATTGGCTGATGTTTCCAAGGTTTGTAACGGACCGCCATCTCCCGGAGCCGGAGAAAGAAGGACAGCAGGAGAGTTAGCTAGCTGCCTATGATAACATCCAAACAACCAGCTCTCCGGCCCTGTCTGCCCGGGTTAGCGCCTGCGGGAAAACAGCGCCGGAGAGCCCGGTCGTTGTTTGGATGTTAGCATAGCCAGCTAGCTAACTCTCCTGCTGTCCTTCTTTCTCCGCCTCCTCCGGCTTTCTCCGCCTCCTAGGCGGTCCGTCACAAACCCTAACAATATAAGCCAATAGCATTCGCAGGGGGAGGCGACCCTGACCCCTGAACAATAAATATATTATCTATAAGAAAATCTCATGAATATGTGGTTTAACAATAACATTTTGTTCATTCACCAGTTACTTATAATCATAGTTTAAACTCTTGTTAGCTGATGAGCACCTCCTACCTAAATCGCTGCACATACCTGTTATTGATTCCCGAAAGAATATTAAGAAGGTCTAAAATCAGTTGATTAATTTGATGCAAAATTTGAAGTATTTCTATCGCTCTTTGGTGTAAATGGGTGAGACTCTGTATAAGATCTTCTATTTGGCCACCGACCGCCCGCAGTCTCTCCATTACTAAAATAACGGAAAACCGTTGAAATCATTTAAAAATAAACAACTTAACCCCTCTCCACAGCCTCCTGTAATAATAAATATTATAATAAAACATGTTAGCAAATTGTTATTTTACTAAGAAATTTTAATAATAATAAAAGTTGTTGTTGTTGTTCTTATTATTATTATTATTATTATTATTATTATTATAATACAATGCAATAAAATACGAATGTGAAAAAAATATATATATTTATAAAATGATCAGCCTTTGACAGATAAGCACTTGTATAATGATTACTGATTTACAAACCTAATTTCTTACCTCATGAGCTGTTACTTTGGAACAATAAATATGTTATGTGTAAATCTCATGAATATGTGGTTTAAAAATAACATTTTGTTCATTCAACAGTTACAGTTAATGATATCCATAGTTTTAACTTGTAACCTGATGAGTTCCAGGGTCATTCCTGGGATTGGGTGCCATTGGACCCCAAACCTTTTTGACAATTAAATATTATTATATATTTTTCATGTTTTTTTGTGGTCAAACTCATTTTTGGCATACAATTTGTAGCATTAATTTAAACATTTTCATGAAGTTTCTGACCTAGGATATCCACCCTGCCACAGACATAGGCATAACATGGAAAGACATATGGTTTAAAATGATGTAAAAAAACCTTAATTGATTTAATTTTATTTAATTAAACATCCCAACACTCTTTAAAAACAGCAGCACCTGCTTGTGTACTAAACCCATCCCAGAGCCATATGATAGCAAACCCTTTAAGGACATATCTTTATGACCCTTTGTTGTTAATGTATCAAATAAAATTTGTCTTTGTGAAGAATGTTTTACACAGTGTAATAGTATATGTTCTGGTGTCTCCCTGTGTGTGCAGTACCGGCAAAGCCCTGTGTGTTTGTGAATAAGATGTAATGTAGAGTTCCGCGTGGGGGAGTGATGGGGTTAAATATAAATCCGCAAAAAACAGTTAAATGTTAATATAGGTCCATACTGTTCTGACCACTGACTGATCCAGAGAAGTATCTCTTCTGGACTGGTTTGACAAGCAGAGAGGTCCCTAACCAATGAGTTCAAAATTAATTAGGTTATTTGGAGCAAATGAGCAAAACCAGAGCAAAAATATAGAGTTTACATATGTTTAATATTTACTAATTCTATATATATATATATATATATATATATATATATATATATATATATATATATATATATATATATATATATATAAAATTATGAATCTTTGAAATGAGCTCTGGCTATAATTTCAGCATCAGCTCACAGTAGCAGTAGCTAGACCCTCTCCCTACAGGTCTGGTCAAAGCCTGCCTCCCTTCCTTGCTCCCTCTAATTTCCGCTATTATCCATTCTTCTCTCTCCACTGGAACTGTTCCTGCATCATTTAAAACTGCTGCAATAACCCCAATCTTAAAAAAAATCTGGTGCTGACCCCACAAATTTTAATAACCTACGGCCAATCTCTAATCTACCCTTTATCTCAAAAATCCTTGAGCTCTGTCTTGCAACAACCTGTATGAACAGTTCTAATCTGGATTTCGCCCTCTCCACAGTACAGAAACCGCGCTCATAAAAATCACTAATGACCTCCTCATGGCAGCTGATTCCGGTTTACTTTCCATCCTCATCCTTCTTGACCTTAATGCAGCATTTGACACCATTGGTCACACCACACTCCTCAATAGACTAGTTTCCATTGGTATCACTCAGACTCCTCTAAATTGGTTTAAATCATACCTCACCACCCGCACTCAGTTCATTCAGCTCAAAACTTTTACTTCTCTGCCTTCTCCTGTCACTTCTCCTATTCATCATTTATCTCCTTCCCCTTGGTAATATCTTCCGCAAATACAACATCCATGTCCACTGTTATGCAGACGACACCCAGCTTTACCTTGCCACCAAACCCACCTCTAATCTTCCACCCTTCTACCTTACTGACTGTTTGGCTGAAATAAAATTATGGTTCAATTCAAATCTACTAAAACGTTCTCCTCCTAGGCACAAAATCAATTCTATCCAAAACCAACAGTCTGTCTCTTAACATTGACAACTGTTCCGTCTCCCCCTCCCCACAGGTAAAGAGTCTGGGTGTCATCCTGGACAGTACTCTTTCATTTCAATCACACATCAACAACATTACCCAGTCTGCCTACTATCACCTCCGCAATATAAACCGTCTTCGCCCTTCTCTTACTGCTCATGCCACTGCCATTCTTGTACACAGCCTTGTTACCTCTCGATTAGACTATTGCAACTCTCTTCTCTTTGGTCTCACCGATAAAACTCTCCATAAGCTTCAACTGGCCCAGAATTCAGCTGCCCGTATCATCAGTAGAACCCCCTCCTTCCATCACATCACTCCTGTTCTCCAACAGCTCCACTGGCTCCCAGTAAAGTTCCGTATCAATTACAAAGTCCTTCTGCTCACCTTTAAGGCCATTCACAATCTTTCTCCACCATATCTCTCTATATCTCTCATATTCCCTCCGATCTTCCTCCTCCATCCACCTTACCATCCCCACTGCTCGCCTCACCACCATGGGGAGCAGAGCCTTCAGCCGCTCTGTTCCCCAACTCTGGAACTCTTTACCACCTCATATCAGACAAATTAACTCACTCTCACAATTCAAATCCACACTCAAAACTCACCTGTTTAAACTTGCCTATTCCATCTGATTGTTTTCTCTTTTTTAACCTGTTTTTTAAATGTTGTGTATTTTGTATGTTTTATTTAATGCTTATTTTGCACTTGTAAGGTGTCCTTGAGTGACAGAAAGGCGCCTTAAATAAAATGTATTATTATTATTATTATTATTATTATTATTATTATTGTGGGCAACGATTGTACATATTATCACATGTATGTATCTCTTGCTACCTATATTTATTTTTACTAGAATACATTTCTTTATGTGCATTGTTAATTTTAAACGCTCTAAAAAACAATTTAATGCTCATCAATAAAAGTGGTTTAAAGAAGCACACAGAAATACATGGTTTGGATAGTGGACAGTGAAAATCAAAGGTGGGCAATATCGAGGATATCACCAGTGCTTACATAACACTGATCCAACTGTACATTTAATTACAGGGTATAAGAATCATTCATAAATAAATTTTTAGTTGGATGATTTGCAGAACAAACACTAATGTACAGTATAGAGTATTATAGAGTATTTGAAAAGCAGTTTTTAAGAATCTGTTACTGCTAATTAATTTTGAATGTCTAAACAAGGGAATAAGTATTGTCAAGTCAAGTCAAATTTATTTCTAAAGCACATTTAAAAACCACAAGAGCTAACCAAAGTGCTGTACAATACAGACAGAAGTTTGAGCAAAACATGTATAAGACTCAAGGGCGTAGGAGCGGGCTTGATATTGGGGGGGACACATTTGCCAATATGAACCCAAGCCCACTCAATAGTTTCCTAGAACAACATTTGTGGAAATTACTTTTAATTAAAAGTAAATTATTATTATACTGTGATTTTACAACCTAAACATGTTACTCCACATTACAGCTACTGTTGTTAGAAAAATTACGCAAGCAATGTCTGAGTTATCACCTAATATTTAAAATAATATAACAGATTATTATTATTGTTATTATTATTATTATTATTATTATTATTATTATTATTATTATTATTATCATTATTATTATTATTATTATTATGTATTGGCATGTCAATTCTGTTGTATATTTACATTTTCTCCTGCACTTTTATTTTTTTCTACTGAGAGCTCTTCTTAAGATGCTGATCAGGTGGAAAACACTAGTTTAGGGCAGTGATCGGGGTTAAGTAACTGCTTTAAACTACCAACTTAAAGTACTGTACGAAATTCTGGCGATCATCTACATCCAGCTTCTAGATAACTAGTTAGTTAAATCAATTTTCGTTCATTATAGCTCACAGTAAGTCCTGTAATCCTAAATGAATAAACAGTTTGAAAATTAAAGTGATTAGCTGATCAGGTACAGGGAAACATTACATATATATTTTATTTTTTTCCTTTAACCCTGACTCCCAATCTAGCTAATTCCTAAGATAAGCTTACACACTAACACAGCTGCAGTTTATTAATCACAGTGGGTTTAAACTGATTCAGAGTCTTGTATTTTTAACCAGCTATCAGAAACATATCATCACAGTTGAAGTGGTTAGCCTATCGTTAGGCCATTTTTGACATCAAAGCATATCCTGATGCAGGGGAGATTGCGTCAGTTGCATCGGCTCTTGTACATAAACATCCATGCCTTACTGAACCTGGCACAGGTTCTGGTTGGGATGGCTGGGTGATGAGCATTAAATTCAAACTTGGCAACTACCGAGCGAAATTGCGGGATGCCGGATGCTCAGAAGTAAATGTCAACCGCAAAAGAGAAAGTGGTGAGGCGGAAGGGCTCAAGGCCCGCATGAAGAAGTCTAAAAGAGCAGAGGTCAACTTTTTACCTGATCACCCAGTAGGCCAGACAGATGAATCTCTTGAGAAAGAGTGGCCATGATTGAAGAAACTCTGAAAAAGAGGATGGATGCATTAACTAGCTGGCTAAATTTGGTGCATGACTAGCTAACCTAGGTTAACTAACTAGCTTAGCTAACTGCCTGGGTAAACTATGGAAGCCCATTCCTGCCACCTAAAAAAAATTAAATAATAATAATTTTACTATTAAGTTAACTGCTATCTCAATATTTTGAGATACTAAGTCATTATTTTGGTATACTATCTCAATATTTCGAGGTACTATCTCATTATTTTGAGATAGTATGTCATTATTTTTAGATACTATTTCAATATTCTGAGATATTGAGAAATATTGGTGCTTTTAGAAGAATCATACAGTATCAAAATAAGCCTCCGGAGATATTAGATTAATTTAATAACACACTGGACTTCTATTTTAGTGTGTTAAAGAGAGTGGCTGTGGCTCCGACTATTCTGTATGGTATGTATGTGTATAATTGAGCAGAACAGCGATGTGGAACTCAATTAGTCAACTCCTTACTGTTACAGCAGAAAACAGTTCACAAAATGATGACGTAGTATCTCAAAATAATGACTTACTATCTCAAAATAATGACTTAGTATGTCAAAATAATGAGAGCAGTTTACTTAATAATAATTAAAAAAATGTGCTGGATTATTTTTACTTTTTTAGGCGGCGGGAACATGCGTCCATAGTTTACTCAATAGTTTAATAACATAAAAAAATGCATAGATAACCCAGTTAGTTAGCTATCTGTGAGAGTAGAGTGGCGTGCTGGAGATAGAAAGTTAAGGCACTATATTTTTAAGATTTCTCATGTTTAATTTCTTCTCAAATTTGTTTTCAGAACCAAACCTGAACCAACCTGAGCATCTTATTGAAACAGCATCGGCAGAACAACTTGGATATGTTGTTGTGAGAATTCTAAAATTCAACCCACAATTTCAGGAATTTATTGACATAGATAGGAATGTAGACATCAGGAACTTAGATAGATTCCAGCTGTTCTTATCATGCAAAGAGACTGAATCATCTCAACCTATGGCCACTTCAGTGTCCCAAGCTCAGGTATTTACATTTATATTGTATTACTGCATTTGTTTTTTTTTTGTTTTTTTAGAAAGTACATTTAGTAGATGCTGATTTTCTTTGTGCAGCATACTCAAGTTTCACAAGAGCATGAAAAACTGAGGTCCATTTTGGAAAAGAAAGCACCAGAGACACTTGATGAACTCAAAACCAAAGGCACTGTGACAGAAAAAGCAAGAATAAAGCTTGTTAAATTATGTGTATCTGACCTGGTGGAAAAGCATGGATTGTGAGTAAAACAAACCACCTTTTTAACATATTCAAGGAAAGTAAAAAAAAATAATAATACAGCAAATTATAGTGGCTTGTATAACACTGCTAAAGTACAGCAGAGTAAATGCTTTATATTTAAGTTTTGAGTTGGTTTTGTTGTTCTTCTATTAATTACTTATCCAACAAGTACTGAAAAAGTGGCTCTAGCAAAGAACATCATCGCTGTCTTCCCTGAGAGTCCAGGTGGATGGAAACGGGGAAGGATTTGTAAGCACATGCTTTGGTTCTCAGTTGTAGATTGTACAAAATCATATTGATTGTTTTTAAAATTGGGCATGATTCTTGCTCATGCATGTTATGTTATTTATGTTGTGGTTAGCTTATGTAAGGATAAGCATCTGCTCAAATTTAAATAATAATAAAACTGCTCTTCAGATATTTTTTTTCATGTCAATTAGTGTATTTGTGTACATAAATTAAATCTGAAAACTAGAGATTGAAACAAAAAAAAATTAAATCCTTAAGACTAGCAAACACAACAGTGTCCCTAGCATCTTTTGTAAATGCCATTTTTTTATTTCTTAATTTTGTACTGCAGTTAAATGCCAAAAGTAAAAAGTGAAGTGGCATCTAATTATTTGTATTTTTTATGTGATTTGTTTGGTACATTTCTCTTAGCTTTAGTACAACATTTGAAAATATATAGTTTTTTCCAGAGATGTATGTTATTCTTATTTATTAACAACATTATCTTACCAGTAGCTGCTCTTACTGTTTTTTCTGTTATGCTTTTGACTTTTTTTTATGCCAGGAGCACTTTTACGATCCAGATTCTCATTCTGGATTTTTGGAAATGAGACATTACATTCGTCGAAAGCTAGAAGATGGTCAGCGGCGTTATAGGTCAAACAAACAACGCTGTGAAGATGGTCCTAATCCGGACAAGGAGGAGGAAGATGGTAGTGGGACAAGTGAGTGGATCAACTTGATGAGAAGGCTCAGGCCTTCTACAGACAACATTTCATCGATCAAAGCAGCAATGCAGAAAACCTTCACCTGGCGCAGATCATGGATAGCCAAACATTCCCCCTCCCTGTCTGAAATCTTTGAGGAATACCTACACTTCTTGGATATGCCAACTCTGGTAGGTACATTACATTTTGCTTTTTCATTAGGGCTCACTGTCAGTTTTATGCCACGTGTAATGTAAATAACTTGATAATATTGTTAAGGGTTATTATATAACACCGTTTAGCTGAAAAACATGTGCACTCATGGAGGTGATATGAATTTCTCAGTCAGTTAATTTATGATAAAAGTGAAAAAAGGTCTGTGGCCTGTTTGGAACTCAGTTTGGCAATTTGTGTGTTATAGCTGGTATTATGTACCTAAATTAAAATGTCTCATTTTGTTGTTTCTTAAAAGCTTGATACAGAGTTTGGTAAAATGTTTGAGGGAAAAGGAGATTTGTTCTTAAGAAGATGGGAGGTTACCATCATTCCCAAGTTGAAGGCAATTGCCATCATGGAGACAGGTGATCTTGCATCTCTTAAGGACATGGAAAACCAGAATGAAGGTATATATTTTCAAATATAACTCTCATTAGATTTCACATATAATGCTACAGCCTCTGTGTAATCTTATTTTATTTGTGTCTGTGTCTCATTTTCAGATGAGAAGTGTTACACTATGCTTGTAGTCCTTACACATCTTCTGCCACCAGTTGCAATGAGTCGATGTTGAGTGAAGTTTGCATTAACATTCCTTGTTGATTTTGTTCCAGTAAGTCCATCTATCGATTTGTCTGTCTATCTAGAATAATTTTATTATAAGATACATTTTGCCTTTTTTAGTAAACAAATAAATCATAAAGGACATTGAAGGTGGCTGATTTAGTTTAATCAAGTGTGAAAGTATGTAATTGTGTACATGCTTATTAACTGGAGTAACATAAAATTTAGAAACTGTTAAATCGGTCGTTTGTATTTTTAGTAAGTGTTTGCAGTAACAACTGATTAAACTCAAATTTTGGTTTCTTTTGTTTGGTTACATTTTAGGCTGGAAGCAGCATTGCTTCTCTTTGTGATGTCTGTCCTTCACAGACCCACCAGCCCCAGCTAATCTGTGTTGGAAATCTGAGGGCTGCCGCAAAGCAACATGTCATCATTGGAAAGAGTGACCGAATCACTGTTCCCCTTGAAGAAGGACTGACATCTGCTGTGGACAAGCTATTTAAGCTCTACTGGGTGTGTAACCTGGCCTATCCATGTCAGCTAAGCTCCGTGTTCTGCTTCTTTGAACACATCTATGACATGCCTCTCTCAACTAGCCGGAAAGCTAAGGTACTGAAGCTCATTTTGAAGCTTAAAGCATCACAATTCACAGCATAATGTACACTTGTCCAGAATGTCGACAGTCACAATTCACAGAAGTAAAGAAGCTAATTTGGCATCTTCGTGAAATACATGCATTGTCAAAGGGACTGAACTTCATTCTTATTTGCAGCCAGGATGGTTGTCCAAGGACTTACCACAACATCAAATCATTTACTAAGCATCTTTACAGAGATCACCAGTTAACATGCACCACCGTGCACTATTTGTTACTTCACATACTGTACTTGGCCTAACATATAGACCAGGTGGTGTGCTGCCACTTAAAACCAAACACTGTGGAGAATGTTTGTTTGGTGAGATAATTCACATCATACCACAGGCTGATGCTGAGTCCTTTTTGATGTTTATCTGCATTCTTTCAATTGAGTACTTTGATGAGCATTTTTATGCATATGTCAAGCGAACCAATGACTATGAAATGATCAGCTTAGATGATGCTTCAGATGTTAGGCCTCTTGATGTACTAGCCATTTACAACACAGACAAGCTGTACTTGAATCCAAGATCCAAATTGTTTAGCCTCACGTTTTGTAGTTCTGTTTTTATAAAAAGGGAATTTTATTTCTGTATTGATGTTCAATGTTATTCATCAGGTTTTCTAAAAAATACGTGAGAACAGTGAACAATTGTGACTAATTTTATATGAGCTATGTTTTATACACCCCTTTACTGTTTGGACTTTTGTTTTTAGGTGTTCATTATCACAAAAGACAATGAATTAGTTACAAGCATGCATGTTTTTACATTTAAAATATCTAAAAAACATTGAGTTAATTTATTACTTATACCAAACGAAACTGTAACATTTTAAATGTAAAAACAGTCATGTTTGTTACAGTTCAAAATCAAACACGTGAATGTTAATTCATTGCTAATTCCAAAAGAAAATTGAACCATATATAGGCATGATAATAAAAATGGAATTGAATTAATTCGTTTCATGCTTTTTTTTAACATATTTGATACATTATCTTGATTATGCATAATCAACACAAGTTGTGTAAAAAATTACACATTTGTGAGTTCATTAGCCTGACACATTTAGTGTGTAAAATTGAATTACACACTGGATGTGTCAGAATCAACACAACATGTGTCGTCTCTGAGCACACTCGCACAATGTGTTAAAATTCGACACAGTCTGAGTCATTTTTGACACGTTTCTTTTTAGAGTGTACGTAAAAGACTTCCTAAAATCAAACTTGGGTAAAGGGAGGAACTAGAAGAGTTTGTGACACAGAGAGGAAAAAAGGAGGAAAAAAAAGAAGCAAGCCAGAGCTCAGAATAAAAACTGGCATATATTTATTTTTATGCAAACTAAGATCCAACACTGAGTGACTTTAGACAGGTGTTTCAATTTCATTGTCCAACCCCGGTATGTCCCAAATGTGTCTATAAACTGGGTATAGGATATGTATGATATCTCTATAAATTTTATAAAACATATTTTCTTTTTGTTTGTTTTTTTTTTGTTTTCAGCTCAGAAAGTCATTTTGTTACATTTGTAATAATACTTTTTATTATTTTAAGTAATGTCTTTTTTTCCACAGATCTTTCAGACACATCCCATGTAAAAATGTCCCCAGAGCTCGTCAAGCTAGTCATACGGTCAGGTTATTAGAATAGGCAGCAGTGACTTCATTTAACTCACAATAGAAAAAAGGGCAATTCTGTTTATATTCTTTTTCCTAAAGTTCATATTAATACTTGTAAAGGGTTAAGCATTTAGTGGGTGTTAACATATGAACAGCTCAGGCATGAGGGATTGTGGTAGCTGCCTACCGTTTCATACACAGCCAGTCTATCTCTGCTCTCTCCTACTGGTATGCAGATTAGCTAAGTGTCAAACGGTCAGGTTGTTACCGTCATTTAATGGTCCATATTATGTCAATTTACATTTGAGATTTGTAGGTATAAACATACACATATTCACACACACATTTTTTCACAGTTTATTTTTTCACCTGCATATCCGATTAGCCTAAATTTTACCCTGTATATTTAATTCCCAGCGCCAGAGAGCTTTATTTTCGTGATAAATATTTCTTAAAACTGCATTGACACTAATGTGGTGACGTGTTTGTGTGTGTTGTGTTGGTACATGTAGATCAGGTGCAGCAGTGCTGCTGGGGTTTTCAAACACAGGGTTCAAACACCTTTTACCATGTAAAATTCAAGCACTTTCAAGTTTTTTTCAGCATATTTCAGTAAAGTGGAAAATTAATGATAACGGTGATATCTCAAAACTGTGATTCAGCGATAATCAATATATTGCAAAACTATTCTCCACACTTCACAGCGACTGAGCTACTGAGAAAAACTACTTATTAGTAAGTAAATAGCAGGAGTTATGGATTTATTGGTGTCAGTTTCACACAGTTTAAATACCAATGTTCTCAAAATACTGAGTATCTCCAAATGATGAGAGTATCTCAAAATAATGAGATAGCATCCAATAAATTTCTTTCCACTTCACGATTGTCTCCCACTTGAAAGATTATTGATCTACTGTTCGAATTATGATGTATCTGGCATGATACGTCATAAAGAAGAAAAGGAGATCCAGTCCAAAATTGTAGTTCCGTCAGATTTTATTCAAAGAATCTTCTGAGCAAAACAGTTTTTTTGGATACATCAAAAATTTAGTAAAAAGATTATTGAAAAATTGAATTGAAATAAAAAGGTGAAAATAAGAGGAAAACCCCAAAGGTGAGAAAAGTTGGGGTTTCCAGAGTTCTCGGCTGTGTGAACAGGACCTGTGGCTCTGTAGTCCCTCTCGGGAGAAGCTCTCCCGCCCAACTCTACTCTTCTTCCTAGACAGAGTCTAATAAAAACAGGCATTCGCCTGGCCTCAGTTTAATAGTGTGTGAGGAGGCTCCTCACACCCCCCGGATCCTGATACTGATAAGCAGTTATTCATCCTATACGTCAGCCGAGAACTCGTTCACCCCAACCTTATCAGACTATAGATTACATGTACAGAAACTCATGGTTCTGCTGGAAAAAATCAATCATGCTAAGTTGCAAGAAAAACGGCCTTGCTTTGAGCACAAGGACACAATATACATACATTCTAAGTCACAATGTGAATCATCATGAATCGTGCTAAATGCTTGAATAACATACTGATTAAGTGAAATGCTGATTTAGTTACACACAGATTAACCCTTTAATCAATGAACAATGAACATAGTAAGGCAAAACTCCTCCGTATTCTTACACACTTGTTAATTCTTCACAAAAAACAAACCAAAAAATCATATATTTATGTTTGAAGCCCAAAATGTGGCAAAAGTTTGAAAAGTTCAAGGGGGGGCCGAATACTTTTGCAAGGCACTGTATATAGTGGTTGCTTGAATGTATGTTTGGCTGTGTACAAAAGCTTTTGGCTAAATGCTTAAGTTGAAAGAATAGATAAGATTGCAGATCTTGCAATATAAAAGCCTTTTATTGAATCACATAGATATGAATATGAGTAAATACATAAGGTGATGTAAAACAACGATAATAGCTGGTACTGGATAAAACAATCAATAAAGTAAATGGATTAGATATTTTTAGTACCTTTAGAGATATAAAAAAAACCCTTTAGCAAAACGATACCAAATAAGGAAAAGATAACAGAGTATATAACTTTAGCAACACAACACAACCAAATATCCCTGTAGATTAACTTGCAGATTTTTAATCAGACTGACTGAACCATAGACCAATGAGAAAACCAGTAGAGCAGGGGTGTCAAACTCATTTTAGCCGAGGGCCACATTGGCATATTGGCTGTCCACTGAGGGCCAGATGTAACTTATAAATGTAATAAAATGTAACCAAATGTAATATAAAATGAATGTAATTACTCCTTAATGTTAAATAACTCTCAATATACTATTTATTCAATCAAATATTACAGTTGCATGGAAAAAATGTTTGCTTGTTGCTCTATTAACATAAATCCTTTTAATTTGTCATGTTATGAAATCCAAAAACTCCATCAATCAAGAACCAAACTAGTCAAGTGAATAGGAATGACATAAAATACAAGTTATATTAACTTTGATCAAAACGTTTGATACTGAAATAAGGCTTAATAAATATAAAATTACAAATTGTGAGCTGTTAAGAACATGTGATAGATTTAGCATTTCCTCAGATTTAGCAGTTCCTCATACAACCACTAGTCGGAGCTGCAGCAGCAGCACAAGCCCGCAGTCTTTACTGAGTCAGAGCTACAGCCCAGCCACGGGCTACAGGGCTCAGCTCAGCCAGTCTGGAGCGTTTTTACAGTTTTTAAAATTCTTCTGTGTAGAAAATAAAGATTTTAACCCCACTAACCGAATAATACAGCTCTCTACAGTTCATTTTTCAGCCCAAGCAGCTAACAGCAGCAGTTTAGAGCAGCCGTCACGGAGTCACTGCTCGGATTACATTATAAACAGGTCAGTTAGCGCGCTGCTAACCTCAGGATGTTTATAACTACGGAGTTTAGTGAAGACTATTAAAGGCTATTGGAGGTTATTGAAAGGGTTATTGGGGGCAGAAATCAGTAAAGGCTGGTTAGATAAGTGATTCACATGCTCCTCCTTTGCTGAGGTGAAACTGTGACTAGCGCTGTCACAGTGATGTTTATTAACGTCATTAAAACAGATTTTGTCAGCTATTGTCTTATAAATATTTACACAGAACTTATATCTCTCCTAACAAGCGTTTATTTTGGTCAGTAACACTCTTCGTAACACAAAAGGCATACCAGTCTTTCGCCTTGAAGCACAGCCGTCCGTCTGCATCAGCTTCTCTTTTTCTGGACATTATGGGATAAACGTTTGTATGTCTCAATTCCACCCGCGAAGTTACGCCTTCCCTCCGGCAGGGTTTCCACATCAATGACTACACTGCCGTGTAGTGGCAGTAAGCCGTACCTTCGCGGGTAATACAATCAAGCATTGTGGGAAAAGTAGTTTTTGGTCAAAGAACGCTTCTGACCTATTTATTATAGACACTAAGATCTTACAAGCTCTCGCTTGGATGTGGCCACATTTGGCCCGCGGGCCTTGTGTTTGACACATGTGCAGTAGAGGGAATCAAGGATCCTGCAGTCTTACTGCTGCATAGCCTGCTGAGTGTTGCTTTCAGTATGGAAACTACAGCTAGACCGTTTTTTTTTTTGTTTTTTTTTTAAACTCTGAAAAGGATTTTGTTGGCCTTTTGTTGCAAGCTAAGAATATTCTCTACTCCTAAGAATACTCTACTCCTTTAAACTACGACATCTAAATTTTAAAAGACTAAGTAATGCTAATCTAACATCTGGAGCAAACACTGGCAGTGCCCTCGCTCCAACTACAAACTACAAACGTGGAGTGGAGGAAAAAATAAAGAAAGTTTTTATATGTAAACAATTGAGAATGTGTTAAGGCTGTAAATGACATAAGTTGACCAAATGATCATTTCCTACTTATGGCAAAGCATATTCAATTTTTAAACCTAAAAATGTCCCAGAATGATAAAATCCTCACTTTTGTTTATTATTAGTTCTAAAGCTAATGCTGAGATTTAATATACGATTTTACTCTGAGCTAGCATCATCGCTTTACTATTTATTCAGCATATCACTGAAAAAATTGTAAAAATGTATGTTCCTAGTTTATGCTGTTAGTGGTACCATTTATGATTCTGTGTGTAAAAACTTCTTAAAACACAACACTAAGTGTTGAAGAGCTCTGCAGGCATTAACTAATGTAGGTATACAAACAAACATAAAAACACAGCATGAAATTCAGTAAACATCATCTCTGGATAAGATTCATTTTTCTGAACCTGTAAAAAGCCATTTTTAAATTTAGTTCTTGTAACAGAGTGAAGATTTTGTGCATGATGAGGTGTTTTTGGCTGTCTGAAAGATTTAAGGTTTGCATTTTTTATGGCAGAGGAACAGATTTGGGATACTTTTCTATCTTTTGTGAATGCACTGATGTAATATAAGTTCACTCTGTAAAGTAAAACTCTTCCCACAGTCTGAACAGTGATACGGTTTCTCTCCTGTGTGAATGCGCTGATGCAGTTTGAGATTACTCTGTTGAGTAAAACTCTTCCCACAATCTGAACAGTGATATGGTTTCTCTCCTGTGTGAATGCGCTGGTGTTTTTTGAGATCACTCTGTAAAGTAAAACTCTTCCCACAGTCTGAGCAGTGATACGGTTTCTCTCCTGTGTGAATGCGCTGGTGTTTTTTGAGATTACTCTGTTCAGTAAAACTCTTCCCACAGTCTGAGCAGTGATACGGTTTCTCTCCTGTGTGAATGCGCTGGTGCAGTTTGAGAGTAATCTGTTTAGTAAAACTCTTCCCACAGTCGAAACAGTAATACGGTTTCTCTCCTGTGTGAATTCGCTGGTGTATTTTGAGATTAAACTGTTTAGTAAAACTCTTCCCACAGTCTGAGCAGTGATACGGTTTCTCTCCTGTGTGAATGCGCTGGTGCAGTTTGAGAGTAATCTGTTTAGTAAAACTCTTCCCACAGTCGAAACAGTAATACGGTTTCTCTCCTGTGTGAATGCGCTGGTGATTTTTGAGATTAAACTGTTGAGTAAAACTCTTCCCACAGTCTGAGCAGTGATACGGTTTCTCTCCTGTGTGAATGCGCTGGTGCAGTTTGAGAGTAATCTGTTTAGTAAAACTCTTCCCACAGTCTGAGCAGTGATACGGTTTCTCTCCTGTGTGAATGCGCTGATGCAGTTTGAGAGTACTCTGTTGATTAAAACTCTTCCCACAGTCTGAGCAGTGATACGGTTTCTCTCCTGTGTGAATGCGCTGGTGTTTTTTGATATCACTCTGTTTAGTAAAACTCTTGACAGAGTGCTGATGTTTCTCCATGTCGGGACTTGGCTCCATCTGTCTGTGAAATGTAGCAAAGAATTTCTGCGTTTTCAGGAGATTCTTCTGGATGGCTTGTGCTTCACCTCTTTCAGCAGTTTAACACTGTTCTTTATTAAATATCCTGGTTGTTTATTCTGGAAAAACAAAGAAAAAAAATTGTGTATTAAAATAAAAGCAGGTCAATTAACCAAAAATAATTACCTACATTAGTTGCACTATATGGAGAAAAATACTGGGACATCTTCATACTACAATAAAGGCTTCAGTACTTTTATCCCATTATAAATTCACAGACATTTTAATATGTAGTTGTATCTTGACTGTCAGCAGGCTGCAGCTGCAAAATGTATGTAGCAGAAACACTGCTGCTGTCCAGCACTGAATACAGTGTTATACTACTACTTTAGTAGTATCACACTTTACACTATAATCCATACTACTAAAACTTGAAGCTCGGCTGCGCTCCGGTCCACACCTAGAACCTCCCGCTATGAAGCCGAGCGGAGCGCAGTGCGGCCGAACCGAGTTCCTCGATTAGGCTCGGCCCTGATGCAGAACTTTAGATTTTAGATGCAGAATGAGCACACCTGATGCTTCCACAAGTGATTAAACAGGAGAGATAGTTGAGGGAGGCAGGTCTAATTCAGTGGTTCGGCTTTCAAAGGTCTGATAAACTTCAGCTTGCTCCCAATTGTGCCGGAAAGTGGAGTTGACTAGCAACTGTAATGCATCTAATCTGTTCCACCACCTCAAGCAGTTTCACTACACACCATATCTTCCTTATTCTGGCTGAAGCACTTATGTAGTTTATGTTGTATCTAAGTTATTTCTAGTTGATATAGGTTTGTTTATTTGACGGTGATATCGTGTTCCTTTTATATAAATGAAGGCTTTCTGCATTCTTTATCCTGGATGAGGCACTTTTGTTTTGACCTGTTAAATATGTTTACAAAAGGATAAGAAGCTCTGCCTCTGTTGTAATGTAAAGTTATTTATATTGGTAAAATGTAAATAGGTTATTGGTTTGTGTTTGACAGAGATGTCATGTTTTTATATTGCTACATGCAAATAAAGGTGAGCATTAATTCATTCTGACCATTTTTTAATTTCTAAAGTATTATACAGTTTTTTTATGAGAGGAGGCTTTAAAGACAGTAATAGGTACAGATTTCCATTGCAGGGATTCCTAACAGTTTTTCTGAGGCCTTCCAAATATTTATATCGATATCGAAATTATATTGTATCGACCAAAATTAAGGAATGTATCGTGATATAAATTTTGGCTATATCGTCCAGCACTAGCTGTAAATATGTCATACTGCTCTAACAAAGTGTATCTCATTTTATCTTATAAATATCTTTGTAATTTTCTGACTTGCAGTATATCTCTACCCCTCACCTTTTATAATCAAATATTTAGTTTTTCAATACAATAATTTCAGTGACCGGAAGCAGAAAAAGCCTGTATTAAATGTATATGCTTGATGAAGAGTCTCGACCTACCCCTTCCTGTTTTTATGTTCTAGAAATTAGATAATATTACTTTTTTTATTCAGGTGTAGGACCATTTATGGGATCATTTATCTGCATACAATCACAGCTCCAGAAATGACATTAATCTGTTTTAATAAGGCAGTATGCCATAAAATATCATAAGAAATAATGTTGCCAATATTTTTGAATATCATGAACTATATTACCCTGAAATATGGAGCCATATCACCCACCCCTAATTATCACATTCAGGGTAGTACTTTCTTGCTGTTTTAAGCAAAAGAAAAATTCACACTGTTTTCATTTCCTATTATATATCTTCTAGAGACATTTTATATATATATATATATGTCCAGTATAATTTATTTTACTTTAATCCTGCATATATGGAGTGCATTATTACCCAGCAAAAAGCTACACATCGGCCCTTCGTGGGCTAAGTGCGGGCACTGTGGGCAGGGGCTAGCCCATTAAAATTCCAAACAGGCCCAACATGGGTTTTCTGTGGGCAGCCTGTTCATTGGCTGGCCCACTCAAATCCTATAAAAGGCCGCTGTGGGCTAGCCTAAACTGGTCCAGTGCATTAATGCCCCTGTAGGCCCAGTGTGGGAATTATTTGGACAGCCAACACTTTGATGCGCCCACACAAATCCCAGGCAGGCCCACTGTGGGTCAGCCCACATTCAGCCTGCACCATTTCATACCCTGAAGGGCCAGTGTGGGATATATGTGGGCAAAGCACAGTTTAGCATGCCCACACAATTCCCATGCAGAGCCAGTGTGGGTCAGCCCAAATTCAGCCTGCACCATTTCATACCCGGTATGGGTTATATGTCGGCAACCTGCACTTTGGCATGTGCACACAAATCTCATGCAGGGCCACTGTGGGTCAGCCCTAATTCAGCCTGCATCATTTACACACTGTAGGCATTGTGGGTTATATGTGGGCAGCACGCACACATATGTGAGCATGCCCACACAAATCCTATGCTAGGTTACTCTGGGTCAGCCCAAATTTACCATACAATATTTTACAATCTGAAAGTTTGTGTCATAACAAGTTCATATGAAGGGTATCTGAATATTTTTTATTGTTTTTGTCTGTGAGAGCTAGGTAGATTAGCTAGCTTAGTGGATAGGAGCAACACTGTGTGAAATGTAGTATCAGCTCTGAAAGATTTTCTAAACCAAAAGTGGAGAAAAATCAAGGTACCACAGCAGAGTTGTGCAGAGACCTTTGGAGGGACACACACACACACATAGTAACATCTCATATTTTTCAAGACATATACTGTATAGCTATACATTTTTAT
This sequence comes from Astyanax mexicanus, assembly GCF_023375975.1. Taxonomy (NCBI): domain Eukaryota; kingdom Metazoa; phylum Chordata; class Actinopteri; order Characiformes; family Acestrorhamphidae; genus Astyanax; species Astyanax mexicanus. The sequence goes on along the minus strand of NC_064411.1, from coordinate 14,207,964 downwards.
TTATAAAAATATTTTTATTTAATATTTTGGATAGCTACGAATTTGCTCCATGGTGCTGATTCATAATCTCACCTTTATTATTGGTTGTGCTGATAATAAATGAATAAAAATATTAAATTATAAATGTTTTTGTGCTTGACTATATACACTTTGTGTAAGCCAGCAAGGTTATAAAAGTTACATATTTTTTTTTATTTTTGCATGTGATATTTAATTGTGAGGATCATGTGACCAACGAATCCACCCCCCTCCCCCTCCCCCCTCCCTGCACGTCCCTTTACCACAGAGCAACGATCAAGCTTAAAGGCAAAGTCAGTGAGTGACTTTGGTCTGTCAAAGTGACTGAAAGGTAAGTTATAATTTCTGTATTACTATACGCTTTTCTATTTTTTGCTAAGATACGCTAATGTGGTGCTAATGCAGTTACCACTCTCAGGTTATTGTAGCATTATAAGGGTAGCTATGTTGAAGTTAGCATTGTGCTAACAAATGTTAACATTTTGCTAAGTTAGAATGAGAATTTACCTCACATTTAAATAACACGAGGGGCTCCCAAGTTGGCAGCTTATCTCGGCTCTTGGAGAAAGACGGCTGTTAAGTAAGTTAACTTTATATCCAAGTATGTCAACAATGACCAGCTAAGGGAACAATGGCTTGCTAAGGGAAATATTAAGGGAAATGGAAAATGGAAAGATATCCACTTAAGCTAAGGGAAAGATATCCACTTAAGCTAAGGGAAAGATATCCACTTAAGCTAAGGGAAAGATAGCCAGTAAAGCTAAGGGAAAGATAGCCAGTTAAGCTAAGGGAAAGATAGCCAGTTAAGCTAAGGGAAAGATAGCCAGTAAAGCTAAGGGAAAGATAGCCAGTTAAGCTAAGGGAAAGATAGCCAGTTAAGCTAAGGGAAAAATAACCAGTTAAGCTAAGGGAAAGATAGCCAGTTAAGCTAAGGGAAAGATAGCCAGTAAAGCTAAGGGAAAGATAGCCAGTTAAGCTAAGGGAAAAATAACCAGTTAAGCTAAGGGAAAGATAGCCAGTTAAGCTAAGGGAAAGATATCCAGCTAAGCTAACGGAAATATAGCCAGTTAAGCTAAGGGAAAGATAGCCAGTAAAGCTAAGGGAAAGATAGCCAGTAAAGCTAAGGGAAAGATAGCCAGTAAAGCTAAGGGAAAGATAGCCAGTTAAGCTAAGGGAAAAATAGCCAGTTAAGCTAAGGGAAAGCTAGCCAGCTAAGCTAACGGAAATATAGCCAGTTAAGCTAAGGGAAAGATATCCAGCTAAGCTAACGGAAATATAGCCAGTTAAGCTAAGGGAAAGATATCCAGCTAAGCTAAGGGAAAGATAGCCAGTTAAGCTAAGGGAAAGATATCCAGTTAAGCTAAGGGAAAGATAGCCAGTTAAGCTAATGCAAAGATAGCCAGTCAAGCTAAGGGAAAGATAGCCAGTTAAGCTAAGGGAAAGATATTCAGTTAAGCTAAGGGAAAGATAGCCAGTTAAGCTAAGGGAAAGACATCATTTTAAAAAGTTTTGGTATTTTTGTGAACCTGATATCCTGATATCGGCCACCTCACATGTTTATAGAATGTAACTACCAGTCACACACAGTGACTGTAAAGGCTATTTATGTTTCACCATGAATAGCCTGAAGAAATTCAAATTCAAATAACTATCACTATATAAGAATCACTGTAATCAAATACAGTCTGCAAATTTCTCTAAAATTAAGCATTGTACATGAAAAGACACTAACAGATGTAGTATTTACCTGACTGCATTCTCATATCTCTATATTATCATTTTAAGAGGCCGTGAGAAGATCAATCATGCCACCACCAAAGGATGCAGAGATCGAGCAGGTTGCAAAGGTTTGGCTTTGGAATGCACGGGACCGTTCAGGTGGACGGAAGCATCGTCTCATGCAGTCTCTTCAAAAAAATAGTTAATTTATGATCTATGCTATATTAATGCATAAACAATATTCATTTTTGATATTATGATTAACTATATCTGTTCTATTTATGTAAAGTACATCTATTTTCTCCTTCATTATTATTGCTGTGAGATAAAAACCTTAATGCAAAAACTAATGTTATATTCAATTAGAATTTTTTTTTACTGGTTGGATTGGGATGACATTTTGGTTCCAAGTCTACAAGCAAGAGGAATAAAATTAATAATAGAGATCAGGGGTGGGTTTCCTGAAAGCTTCGTTACGCTAAGAACTTCGTTAACTCGTACTTAAGATTGATCGTTAATTAAAGAGTGTTTCCCAAACCCGTGCGTAACTAAAGTACTACGTAAACTCGCTCGCAGATTAACGAGTGCCCTCACCCAGTCGTTATTCTTAAGAGCTTCTTTAGGGGATCTCTACTTGCAGTTCAGCACCTTAAACACCAGGGACCGCCAATTTTGAGGGAGAAAAATTATAATTTCCCTGCTTGAAGCAATTATATTATGTTACTATTAATTATAATCAATTATATATATATATATATTATATTATTTCCCGTGTCTGCGGGTGCTCCGGTTTCCTCCCACAGTCCAAAGTTCAGGCTAATTGGATGTCGGATAAAAATTGCCCCTTAGGTGTGAGTGTGTGAGTGGATGTGCCTGTGTGTCTGTCTGCCCTGCGATGGATTGGCGGCCTGTCCAGGGTGTATACTGCCTTCAGCCCGATCCCGGCTGGTATAGACTCCAGCCACCCCCCCGCGACCCTTAACGGATAAAGCGGTTGACGATGAGTGAGTAAGTGAGTGAATGAGTTATATTATATTATATTATATTAGATTATATTATATTATATTATAATGCCAACTTTCTCTGTGTAGTCTAACTGGGCATACTGGAATTGACCAATCAAACCCATAAATTATTAAAAATCCAGATTCCTGCAGATGATGCTCACGGTCTAAGCAAAGCTGCAAAGTCACCAAGTCCGTGGATTCTGTAATCAGGCTGTTATGTGGCATACACACACTTATATACACTTCCCACCAGCCCGGGAATTACAGCACAATACAATATATTTCCATGCTATTGGGAAAATTCCTGGTACTGTAGGTCCGGTGCAGGGACGCCTGCAGTGTCTTTACTCACACCTACACGTATTGTAAAGGGTATCGGTGAATGTGCAGGTAATATTTAATATTATTCTTTATTTAGGTGCTTCTAACCAGTGATGTCAGTAACGCGTTACTCTAATCTGACCCTTTTTTCAGTAACGAGTAATCTAACGCGTTACTATTTCCAATCCAGTAATCAGATTAAAGTTACTTATTTAAGTCACTATGCGTTACTCTCTCTCTCTCCACCTCACACTCACACACACACACACACACACACACTGCTCCCTTACCCATTCCCCCTCCGCTCTTCCCCAATCACACGCGTCTCGCTTTCTCCCCTGTCTCTCTCTCTCGCGCTCGGCGTGTCTTTAGTTTCCGCCCGTTTTCGTTTTCCGCCAGTTCTCGGCGCCCTATCTCTTTATTAAAGCGTTTTTTTTTTTGCGGCCGAGTCCCAATTCACTAGCCAGGGCAGCGGTCTGCCACAAATTTGATTGGCAGAGGAGAGCATTTAAAGATTTTACACCACACGTGATTGGAAGTTCACTGCGCGAATACCGTAAAGACAGGAAAAGTTCCGGTGCTTTAAATGAACACTGTCAGAATTAAATCCTTCTCAGTAGTTGGGTCCGGTATGGGTCCGTATTGGACAACGTCTGGGTCCGGACCCGGACCCCAGTCTGCAAATATGTGATCCCTGGTCTAGACCATATACACGGTTCTGTTTTATAAAACCACTCCTTGCTGCCCTGCAGAGAACAACAGGTTCAATGTTCAGTTTTACAGTGTTAAATATGTAAGGTCAAGAAAGACTTTCTTTATTTTATATATTTTTTATAAAAACAAGTATTTATGTTTAGTAAAATCAAGAAAGACCATATTTTATTTTTTATAAAAAAATATATTTATGTTAATTTTTTTATTTTTATAAAAAAAACATATTTTTTTAGGAAATAGTTCAACTTAACAGAGATAAATTGTTGCTGTTAAAAATGCATTTTCCAATAAAGGGAGTATTGGCAAAACTGGTTATAATTTTTATGTTAAGGCGGCAGGAGGTGGTGTCTGCAGCTGCTGAAAGTAACTAATAAAGTAACTTGTAAAGTAACTTAGTTACTTTTAAACTCAAGTAATCCATAAAGTAACTAAGTTACTTTTTAAAGGAGTAATCAGTAATCAGTAATCGGATTACTTTTTCAAAGTAACTATACCATCACTGCTTCTAACCAACATTGTGGCCGTTCATCTGGGCAAACTGTGGGGTGTGTCAGCTCACAAATATATAAATACCAGTCAAAAGTTGACACGTCTCATTTTTTATTTATTTATTTTTTTTACATTGTCGATTAATATTAAAACTATGAAAACAATTAATTGACGCATATGGAATTATCTAGTTAACAAAGAGGTGCATGGCCTTCAAAATCCCCTGACCTAAACCCAACTAAGATGTTGATTTAGGATGAGCTGGAGCTTTACAGTGTGTGTGTGTGTGTGTATATTGAAGAGTTAACGTTTATTATACCTTGGGTGTGTTGACAAATATCCTTCAATAATGATTACTTAACTTTAGCATCTATAATTACATAATCATTGTGTGAAACCTTGTATTTTATACACATTTATATAGAAGATTATCCAATACTCACAATATATATTATTTACACATATAGTTAAACATTGCTTGATCAGGCATGTAACTAACACAGACTCTATTATATGACAAACTAACCCACATGATACATAAGGCATTTACTAACACATAGGATCTATTGTATGGCGGACTAACCACGCGCCACTAACACATTAACATATAACATAAGAAATCCATTGTGTGACTTGTTTAGCTCATGCTTAAGGCATTTTGGTCACTGCATGATCCTAACTAACGGCCATCAATCATCGACTGGTGCACTCTGTATGAACTAAATTGATACAGAGGAAGCTCTTAGACCAAAGCGGCCTTCTCTGTGTGTGGGTGCCTCCCTAAACCTGCAGCTCTTCAAAGCGGGGAGTGACGCACACGCACACAGATAATGCCACAATGTTCAGTTCTGGCTGGACACAGTCAAGGCCAAACACTAGTGGTCTGATCAGACACGTGAAACGGATTACTAACACGTGAAATTATGCATACTATCATGAAATGATTTTAGCAACGCCTCATCAGCAGGTTTCACGTCATTTGGGGTATAAACATGGGGTCAGATCAGAGGGGGGTCAGAACTTTTACTATTTGATGGCTGCTAACTGTCTTGTATGTACTGGTTCTCCTGAATTCAGTACTTTGTAATAAATACTTGATTTGCTTTCAACTCCACTCCACCTGTCTGCAACTCTCTCCATCAAAACGAACACGCAGGGGAGTTGTACCCCGGATGGTGGATGGGGGTAACCCATCTTTCATTTTCTTTTTACAACAATATATATATATATATACACATAACATACATACACACATAATTATTTTCATATTATTATATTATTTTTATATTATTAATAATTATAATAATAATAAATTAATATTATTATCAATATTACTATTAATAATATTAGTACAATATCTATTAATATAATATATATGTATATTAACAATAATAGTTTTTAAAAAAGTTTAATGTTTATTAAACATTTATATATAAACATATGACTTATTTATTTAGCCATATGTATCTGTAGGAGTATTTTATTAATGCCAAAGTACATCCTTTTGTAATTTAAATTTCAAAATATGTATAATATTGATGATTACAACACTTTTTTACATTTTTAGGGTGTAATACTGAATAAATACTGCATAATAATCGATATTTGTGGATCGATTGAGTGCGCTGTTTCAGGGGAGGATTCAACAAAGACGTTCTTTAACCTCCTTTGTTAATTTTCACGTTGCGAAGCTCTTTGGGAAACACTCGCAGAACTGGCTCGTTCTTTACTCACGTCATTCGTTAGTTCGTTCGTTATTCGCTAAGGTTGTTCGTTTTCGGGAAACCCACCCCAGAGGCTTTGTTCCAGTAGCAATAATAGTATCAGTTTATTATTCATCTACTACATCAGTCTAGTGCATTCAAGTATTTATTCAAGAATATGATTTGCTGTTTTTATTGATGTTATATATATATATATATATATATTTTTTTTTATTTAAGTTGTATAATTCTTTGTTATTTTGTATTATGTTTGATATTTATATCATACCGTTTATTATAAATACTGTTTTTGCAAATGGAGATATTTATGGAGTACATGTTTATCTACATGCTAAAATATAAATTTGGGATTTAATTTACTTAAATACTGTTGTGTGTTGTTTATATTTTATACATGATACTTTGTAATAAATTTATTAATTTACTATACACTTTAAATTGTGTTATTTATATAATTGTTTTACAGCCAGTTGCAAAAAATGTCAAAGTGCCAATAGCACAGCTTTAAATTTTCTTTCTTGAAAAGTGTTCTCTGTTCAATATTGCACAGTTCTAAAAATTTGGGGCCACAATTGGTTTTCCGCTGAGGGCATATGTGTGTGGGTGTGTGTGTGTGTGTGTGTGTGTGTGTGTGTGTTAGAGCTCTGCAAATCTCTGTTGGCCCAATGTGCAAATACCCATTGGTCCGATTTGGGCTGCCCATATGGGGCGGTACCGCACCAACCTCATTGGCCCAGTGTGGGCATGTTTGCTGGGTTGTATCATGACATTATTCTCACCAAACAAAATCACATCATAAAACATTTTACTATTGCTAACACATTTGTAAATCTGTACATAAAAATACTGTGTGGAGCATGCACCATGTTTTTTTAATGCATCACGCACAATGTAGAAAAATACTGAATAACAAAAGCAGTTTTGTTAAAAGGATACAGCAACTGGAAATAGGGGAACATTACATTATTTTTAAAGGTAAGTTACAGTTTAGCCACCTTTACCTTATCAAGCCAATGCTAGCGACCTAGCAAAGCTAGCTAGCAATTCCAAACATCACATACTACCAACAGCGTGAATGTCCTAAAAACGTGAATTTGTTATTAGTTGTTATTTGTTATTATAGCCTAAATGGTAGGATAATGTACACACAGTTTGTAATGGTTAATCCTTTTCGTTATATAGTTAACTTTAACCGTTAGGTGTGTTATTCTGCTAGAACACCACTGGGTCATTTTACAAGCTAATATTTTAGGTTTTTTTTCTGTCAGGATGAGTGAGGCAGGCTCTATCTATCTATCTATCTATCTATCTATCTATCTATCTATCTATCTATCTATCTAATTAATTAATTTAAACACTGATTAATATTTTTTCTCTCTTTTTTAAAGAGCATAATATAAAATATTTCAGCATGAAAGCTCATATTTGTAATGTGTAACAGCTTCCTATATCATAACTACATCTCTGCTGTTTGTAACAAATCAAACCGTGTGTAAATCGGATATAAAATGGTAGAGTGGTGATTATTATAGATGTATTAAACACCATAATCAGTGTAAATTAATGCTCTGGGGAATCGCTAGAAGCGCGTTTTATTTATTTGCGTAGTTTTGGCACTAATTTAGCTCCATTTAGGTGGAGTGGAGACAGCGAGGCACCGAAGGACAAAAAAAATGACGTTGTAAAAATACTGTGGGCTCTGCGACACTTTGCAGAGCACAAGCGCAACGACAGGGAGGCAGAGAGACAGCGACAAACTGAAGGGAAAAAAAACGGATCCCAAATAGGATCCTAAAACGCTCCCATTGCGGAATCGTTCACTTCAAAGAGCCGACTCTTAGAGCTGCATCGTTCTCGAACGACACATAACTGCTGAGCAGAGCTAGGAGAAGATCCAGTGCTGGTGGTGTAAATGCTGCACATGCTGAAGGTGGTGAAGGTGGTGTTGGTGTAGGAGTGAATGTAGAACAGCGTGTTAAAGAGAGAGAAACTTCTCCATACCTTCTATAGTTCAGCTGATCCTGCTCTTCCTCCTCAGGCGCTGCGAAAGAACTGCAGAGCCCGAAGCTCAGCCTCACTCGGGTTATGTAGAGCTCCGCCCCCTCCATATCACATTACACCCCATCACCGCGCTGAATGGAGCTAAACAGCTAAAACTCTCATTTAAAACAGCGTAGAAATACTTCTATGGGGCTTTTCTTTCATTTTACAAATTAGAATAAAGTATTTCACTAAAATAGGAAAGAAAATATTTTTTAATGTAATACTTACGAGTGGTGGCTTCTAGCCATTTTTACCCATGCACCTATATACTGACTACGCCACTCCCGTTAAAAGGTGGGAGAAACCCAAAAGGAATGTGAAGCCCTCCCCCTTCACAGATCCTGACTGTGTTAAAACAGTCTATAGAGGCAGAGTTTGATATCAAAAATACTTTTATTCACAATCATCAAAACACAAACATAAAACCCACAATGAATCTCCACTGAATTGGTTGACACTGACAATACTTGGCTTTAGCACATGAACACCAGTTTTGGATGGAATAAAGCAAACCAAAAATAAAGGATCCACAAACCACAGCTTAACACTACACTGCACACCACACCAAACAAACCATAATGGGGAGGACTAGCTTGGATTCTTTCTTTGGTAACTTCAAAAATACTGTTCAACAAAACACACTAGATGAAAAGAAACTCAAGTGTGGCAGAGTATTAATTGGGAGAAAAACCCACAAAGTTACTGAAACCAATGAAAAAAGAAAATAAACTAATTAAATTGAACCCAAAAAACAAAGAATTACAAAATTAAACAAAACTTCAACAATAAATTATGCAGATAGTCATAGCCAGAAAACAATGCAAAAAAATAAATAAATAAAGCACCAAAAAAACCCCCCAAAAAAACAAAGAAACTGCAGAAACTAAAGCAATCAATACAGAAATTATAAGGAAAGAAATACAGAAACTATCCAAAAAAACCCATAAATGGACCATCAAAAACAGTAGAGAACCATTAAGAAAACAGTAGAAATGACATTAGAAAACAAGATTAGAAACACAGTAGAAATCAGGAAACAACAGAAAACAGTGGCCAATATCCTCAACTTTCAGCCATGCACACGTCCTGCCAAGACACACATAATTATTCAACATTTATTTATTTATTTGTTCATTAGCTCAACCAAATTAAAAATGTTACATACCCTTGCCGTCTTGAGAGAAGCACATGGAGGGAAAGGGAAAATCAGGAGCACCCCAGCCTTCTTGTGAACTTGCACAATGAATAGTCAGAAACATGCAGTGAACGAAATGCTTCAAGCATGAGCTACACACGTCACACAATGGATTCCATATATTATATGTTAATGTGTTAGTAGCGTGTGGTTAGTCCGCCATATAATAGGTCCTATGTGTTAGTAAACGCGTTATGTATCATGTGGGTTAATTTGTCATAATAAGGTTGGTGTTAGTCACATGCCTGATCAAACAGTGTTTTACTATATATGTAAAGAATATATTGTGATTATTGGTTAATCTTCTATATAAATGCGTGTAAAATACACTGTGAGTAATAAAAATGATCAAATACAATGTGAGTATTGGTTAATGCATATAAAATACAAGGTTTCACACAATGATTATGTAATTATAGATACTAAGATAAGTAATCATAATTGAAAGATATTTGTCAATACACTCAAGGTAAAATAAACAGTTACTCTTCAAGACCTAGCCATCAGACTGCTGACATGAGGGCTTGAGCTGGAGCCTGTAGCAGTAGAGGAGTACTGCAGAGTAAGGGAGGTTAACCACTATCCCTGTGGTTTTCTGATCCACCCTGATGCACCATTGAAATAAAATGCCCAAATGTAGCAAGCTATGTGGACTGCCCATATATTAAGATCAGTGAGGGCACACATACACTCAGGAAAACTCATCCTTACTTTTGGCAGATTCAGCGCCAGATGCTGATCTCTGGATTGGACTGGTGTGATTTTGTGGTCTATACAGAGGAATACATGATTATTCAGAGGATCCCCCATGACAAAGGAATCATGAAAACAATTAAAGAAAAAAATGACCTTTTCTTTTTTTATTTTTTACCTTTGTGCATCCCTAGATAAATAGGATAGAGCTAAATCACTAGCTAATGTGTGGAGAGCTTAATCTGTAAATTGTTTTTGTTTCTTTGTAAAAGTTGTTTTGAGCAGATTTAAGAAAGTTACAGCTGTTGCGTAAGTTATTGTTAAATAGAATGAATTGCTGTTGTTTATTAGTATAGCTGCAAATATAGTTAAAATATGTAACAATTTTATTGAACATTACTGATTATAATAAAGAAATTAGCATCAAAGTGATTAATGTCTTGTGTAATTGATACAGTTATGGTTATAGTAAGGTAGGCAATCAGAACTCAAACAAATCTTGTACTAGTTAAACTGAACAGTGAATTTATTGCAGTAAATCAGCATTCGGTCACAATGCATTAAACCATATTTCATTGAAAAATATATACATATATACATGCAGATTTATGCTATTTACATTACATCCTCTGTGATAAGAAACTAAACATTTCCACCTTCAAAAAAGCCCAGCAGATGTTGAGCCTTGCTTTTTAGTCCAAGCCTTTACAAGAGGCCCGTTTTCATAGTTTGTCAGCAGACATGCTACAGTGTAGAGCTGATTAATGTTGCCAAAAAGCCGGAGAGGAAGGCGCTCCACGTGCACCCTAAGGCGGGCAATGGCCTGGGTCTCCCTGACAGGCATCTGGGATCTTCCAGACAGAAATGGAGGCCTGTAGATTTTACATGGCACAAAGTCACCAACAAGAAATCCTCAATCGACCATGATGGCCATCCCAGGTCTCAACAGGGAGAGAATTCCAGACTCTCTCATGATCTGTTTGTCACTGATGGATACAGCATACAGTGGAGAGATAAATGTGACAGCCCCATGAGGAGCAACACCAAGCAGCCCTTTAAGTGTACAATGGGACTTGTACACAGAAAATACTTCACTTTGAAGAAGAGGTGAAGATGGGCACTGGCACCTCAGCTCTGTGCAGTCCAGGATAACTGTAGTGTCTGCATAGTCCTTGAACTCTGCTGGCAGATCCCTTATTTTTTCCACTGCCATCCAGATTCTCACTGACCCCAGCACAGCATATAGAAAGTTGCTCCATGTTGTAATAATCCGACTGACTGTGGACTGGTGGACCCCAAACCGGTCGGCAAGGTCGTGCTGTTTTAAACGCAGTGCAAGATAGTTCAGAAACATGAACATCTCATCTATGGGCTGCAGGTAACGAGACTGTAAAAATAACACAAGGTAATATTGTATTAATTTTAATTCTATCAGCCATTATCCCGGTCAGGTTATAAGGTATGGTCCATGAAAATAAACATAATTGTACTTACCACAGTGGAACTTGGCTCAAAGGTGCCTCTCTGTGCTGGTGTGACACTAACCATAGATGGCAGAGAGGGCTCTATTAAGGCCCAGAAGCGCATGAGGAGGTCATAGGATCCAAACCTATAAATACAATTATTTTTATGATTAAAATTGGTATCAGTGTTTTAGTAACTTAATTTAAATAATAACCAAAGTATACTTGAGAGAGAACACATAATGAAGGTGAACATACATTATCAAATTTAAAAAATATCATTAAAAAGTTCACTTTTGATAACTCAATTTAAACCACAAGCTTTACGTGTGATTAATATGAAAAATGACCCTTTAAATTAAAATATGAACTAAACCTTTTTACCATATTCTCGTTTTTAATGTTACACTGTATATTTATAATCAGCAAACAAACTTTAATCGGTGCTGGCGAGTATGTCTGTATGCTTTACTTATTTTAGTGCATAAACTTAAATAATAAAACCTGCTGAACATCTTACCTGTAAAAACGAATGTCACTGTCTGAGCCAGCAAAGCGGTGAATGCCAAAGCGATGCTCCAGAGTAAGCTGCTCTATTTGTTTCTTCAGCTGGAGGATCTCCTCTCTAAAAAGTAAGTTTTCTTCCAGAACCAAGTCGACAGCAGCGGGGTCCGGAGCAGAAGCGTAGTCGTGGTCTCCGGGGAGTGCATCCGTCTCCTGGACAGGTGTCCAGCCCCCCCGGTCGTGAAAGTGGGACAGAGAAATTGTTCCACTCAAACAACATCGGCACCGCTCCCTTCTTTAACAGTCGCCGTCCAGACTTGAACTCTGGTTCACGCAAATCCTCTTTCTTAAAATGCCGGCTACACACGCGGGTATGCGGAGTGACTGAAGTTCTCATTCCGGATAGCAACAATACATTTTAGCCGGTTTTCCGCATCGGAGGGAAATGTATGAAAACTAAGTACTTTATTGTACTTACTAGAGGCCTGACACAAAGGTACACAGCAGTGTTCAGCCGTAGTGCTGTCAGTTAGCTGAAACTTAAACTTTTTTGCCTGAGACATTATCGCGACTTCACTAAATTCAACATAACAGTGTGGATACCGGAAGAGGCTGAGCTGGCTGAGATTGTAGCGGATATACGTCACCACCACCACCCCTGTGTGCATGAACCCTATTGCACCTGAGCTGAGACAAAGGATATCATTTTTGGCGGGGGACAAATCCACCTGTTTCAAAATAAAAGTCCGCTTGTAAAAATATTAAAATTAAAAAGAAATGTTACGTTGGGAGATGTTTTTGTTCTCATTTGTTATTTTCCTAAATCTGGGTAAGATCTTGCTTGCTCGTTCTGTCTGTCTCTCTCTCCCTCTTGCACTGTCTCTTTAACAGGTTATCTGTGAGGGAGGAGCTGTCTATTGGTCCTAGTGCCGATTATCCATAAAAGGCTGACAGCTGTGGAGATCGGGGCGGCACCCTTCCATTGTTCCACCGCCACGCTGCCCAGACCAAACCAAACCACCTTGTAGTGTGTTGATGTTGTGATCCGTGTTATTGTCAGTTTATCTGAAGTTGTCTGATAACTAACTTAGCTCTTTACCTATTTCTCTGCATGTTTCCTTAATGTCCATCGTCGTAAGTACATTTGTATATATGTATATACTTTACCAAGCCAATGTAGCCCTGTAGGGGATAAGGCCTATTTATTTGATTATCATTTTCTCCTGTTTTTGTTTAGTTAGGGAGGAAGGTAAGAGGTATGTATTTTTATTTTCTTTTCTTTTGTTAGGTTTAGTTAGATTGAATTCTTGAAGTTAGTTTGGTGTTTGTTTATTATTTTAGGCATTCTTATCCCTGAAGCCTTTGCTACAATTTACTAAATAAAACTTTTTGGCTGGTAATTCTGTGTCGGAATTGTTCTTGGTCTGGGTGCGAGACGAGTGAGGGGTGTCGCCTTGCCTTATGTTTTCTGGTCTGGCCTTCCAGGCCGTAACATAATTGGGGGCTCGTCCTAACGCCCTTTGTGCCTGTTCTGTGGGCGCGGTGGTTTGTTTTTCTTGTTCGGTTGGCAGTTTTTGTTTGGTGTGGGGCGGGTGGGGGTACATGGTTAATTATGGCCTCTGGCGTTTTTAATCTGACCACTTTTACTCTCTCTCCGTCTATAGAAGAGTTCCGGCGGTGTCGTAAAGCTGACTTGTTGCGGATCGCTGACTTCTTTGAGGTTCCAGTATCTGGTGGGGCACGGAAACATGTGATCCAAGCGGTGCTGTACTCTAAACTTGTGGAGCTGCAGGTTTTGCCGGAATGTGCGGAGCTGGAATTAGCTGCGCATGCTGTCCTTGGGGTGGGCGGGTCGCAAGCCACGGCGGGTGAGACTGAGCCAAATCCTGGCCTGGAACGCTCAGTTTCCCGGGAACAGGTAGTTCACCAGGGCGAAGCCATACCAGCTGTAGGACCCTCCCGGCTTTTACATGCTGCTCCTGTAATTCCTCCGGTAGATGCTGCTTTAGCTATACGGCTTAAAGAGCTCGATCTCCAGGTTAAGAGGCAGGAGCATGAAACTCAGTTAGTTCGGCTCCGGGCTATCGAGCTAGAAACTGACAAAATGCTGCAGTTACGTAGGCTCGAGCTGGAGGTGGCGTCCGCTGTTAAACCTGTCCCAAAACCCAGGCTGTTCCTTTCTTCTGCACCTGCTGCAACTAGCTCCCCAATCCCTGCACATTCCGTTGTGGATCCTGGAACGCCAGCAGGTATGGATACTTCTGCTGTGATTGATGTTGGCAAGTACATTAACCTAGTGCCCCCGTTTAGAGAGTCGGAGGTGGACTCTTATTTTTCTTCCTTTGAGCGCATTGCTGCTGCTTTGAGGTGGCCGAAGGAGGTGTGGTCTCTGCTGCTTCAAAGCAAGTTCGTGGGTAAAGCGCAAGAGGTATGCTCTACTCTCTCAGTTGAACAGAGTTTAAATTATGACGTAGTGAAGACTACTGTTTTAAGGGCTTATGAATTGGTACCAGAAGCCTATAGACAAAAATTTAGAGCCCATGTGAAAACTGCCAACCAAACTTATGTTGAATTCGCTCATGAAAAAAGAGCCCTTTTTGAAAAATGGCTTTATGCCTGTAAAATCTGTGACATGGAACAGCTAAAGGAGCTGATGTTATTAGAGGCTTTTAAAGATTGTGTTTCAGACAATGTTGTTGTGTACTTGAATGAGCGCAAAGCTACGTCTGTTACCAGTGCCGCTGTATTTGCTGATGAATTTGTTTTGACTCACAAAACTGTTTTCTCTCCTTCGTTAGGAAGAGAGAAAAAAGCGCCTCGCATTGTAACTGACAAAAGTGATGTCCCATTAGAACTTAGTCGTAGCACGCCTAGTAAAGTAAATGCAGCACGGAAAAGTGATTTCCAACGCAAAAGTGAATCAAGAGTGTGTTTTTATTGTCTTGATCCAGGTCACCTTATTGCTGATTGTAAGGCGTGGCAGTCTAAAAAACCCATCAAGCGGGATAGTGGTGCTAAACACGTTGGTTTTGTGCAGAAAGCTACAGGACCACAAGCAAATTTCAATACAACTGACCCTAGCTATGCACCTTTTCTTTTGGAAGGTTCGGTCTCCCTTGATTCTGATGGTGCAGACTGGAAACCCATCACCATTCTTAGAGACACTGGGGCAGCCCAGTCATTTATATTGGAAAGTGCGCTAAACTTCTCCGCTTTTTCTTCTTGTGGGGTTAGTGTGCTGGTTCGAGGGATGGAGCTGGGCTGTATGAAGGTCCCGTTACATACTGTTTATCTCCGTTCAGGCCTTGTGTCAGGCCGGGTAGAATTAGGGGTGTGCTCTAAACTGCCAGTCGAGGGGATAACTTTGTTGTTGGGGAATGACCTGGCTGGGGGAAAAGTGTTTCCCTTACCTGTCGTCGTTGACAAGCTTGAAGAAAATCAGAGTGATTCCTCTTGTGAATTGGCTCAAAAATTTCCTTCTGTATTCCCTGCGTGCGCCGTGACGCGCGCACAGTCTCGCAAATTAGACAATGACGTTAATCTGGCTGATACATTTATGCTTTCGCCACAAGAAACAGTCGATTTTGAGATAACACTGCCCACACCTAAACCTGACACTCTTTCGAGTTCCTTAAGTAATGAAACTTCTCCTTATTTTGGTAAGGAAAACCTAGCTCAAGCGCAGCGATCTGATCCATCTTTAGCCAAGTGTATTAACGCTGTGGTAAAGAAGAAAAATATTGTTCGCAGTAATGTAGCTTATTATTGGGATGACGGGGTGTTGATGCGAAAATGGTCACCAACCAAAATTGATGTAGGTCAGTGGAACACAGTACATCAACTTGTAATTCCTACTGTTTACCGTTCGCATATTCTCTCTTTGGCACATGATCATGTTCTCTCTGGCCATTTGGGTGTTACTAAAACGTACGAGCGCATCCTTCGCTATTTCTTTTGGCCGGGGTTAAAATCGGATGTTCAGGCGTACTGCCAGTCTTGTTCGGTTTGTCAGGTTGCAGGTAAGCCGAATCAACGTATACCTCCTGCTCCTTTACATCCCATTCCCGTAATTACTGAGCCTTTTGAGCGCATAATTTTGGACTGTGTTGGGCCATTGCCAAGATCAAAATCGGGAAATCAATATCTTTTGACTATAATGTGTGCAGCCACTCGGTATCCCGAAGCTATCCCGTTGCGTAACATTACTGCTAAGACCGTGACTAAGGCGCTCGTGAAATTCTTTTCCACTTTCGGTTTGCCGAAAATTATTCAGACTGACCAGGGAACAAATTTTATGTCCACGCTATTTTCACAAGTGCAAAAACAGCTTGACATTAAACACAAATTCTCTAGTGCTTGGCATCCTGAATCACAGGGTACCTTAGAAAGATTTCATCAGACATTAAAATCCATGCTACGTGCATACTGTTTAGATACAGGTAAGGAATGGGACGAGGGCATCCCATTACTGTTATTTGCAATTCGAGAAACTGTGCAAGAATCGTTGGGGTTTAGTCCCGCAGACCTCGTATTCGCGCATACAGTTAGGGGTCCACTCCGTCTCCTGCGTGAAGAATTCTTGTCTGAGCGCACCGTGCCGACAAACGTGCTGGACTACGTTAGTGAGTTCCGTGAACGTCTCCAGCACGCTTGTAAATTTGCTCAGACACAGCTCGGCTCTGTACAGAAAAAAATGAAAAAAAGGTTTGATGAGAAGACAGTGCGTCGCGCCTTCAATGCTGGTGACAAAGTACTTGTGTTGCTACCAGTGGTGGGCTCTTTACAAGCTCGCTTTATGGGCCCTTACGTTGTCGAATCAAAATTGAATGAAACTAATTATGTCATTCGTACCTCTGACCGGCGTAAGAAAACTCGCGTATGTCATATCAATATGCTTAAATCATATATAGCTAGAAAAGATAATGTGGCATCGCCAAAAATTGGACACGAACAATCTGACCATGATGTGAAGGTAACTCCAGTTGCATCAGTTACTTTAAGCCCAGAGTATAGCTGTCAAGATGATGGTATTGTCATGCGTGATGTGCCAGTCTCTTGCGCGCGGCTGACAAATTCTGTTGTTTTATCCAATTTGGATTTGCATCTGTCCTATTTATCTGAGGCTCAGAGGAGCGATGTCAGTACTATTTTAAAGGATCATTTGGGTCTTTTTGCTGATGTACCGTCTAGAACTACTGTGATTCAACATGATATTGATGTTGGTGACTCTCGTCCCATTAAACAGCACGCATACCGTGTTAACCCGCATAAACGAAGTCTTATGCAAGAAGAGGTGAGCTATCTTTTGCAACACGGTTTAGCTATACCTAGCACTAGTTCCTGGAGTTCCCCGTGCTTACTAGTGCCTAAGCCCGATGGCACCTCCCGTTTCTGCACTGATTTTCGTCGGGTAAATGCAGTCACTAAAACTGATTGCCATCCCCTTCCGAGGATGGACGATTGTGTTGATCAAATTGGTGGTGCTCGTTTTGTAACAAAGTTAGATCTTTTGAAGGGATATTGGCAAGTTCCCTTGACAGACCGCGCGTCTGAAATTTCTGCTTTTGTGACCCCTGATAACTTTCTTCAGTACACTGTTCTCGCGTTCGGCCTAAAAAACGCACCTGCGACCTTTCAGCGTTTAATGAATTCTGTTCTTGCTGGCGTTAAAAACTGTGAGGCGTATCTTGACGATCTGGTTTTGTTCTCGTCCTCGTGGGTTGAGCACCTTGCTGTACTCAGAACCGTGCTTGGTCGGCTGCGTGACGCATCGCTAACCTTGAACTTGGCTAAGTGTGAGTTTGGAAAGGCCTCCGTAACCTATTTGGGAAAGCGTGTTGGACAGGGACAGGTTTGTCCAGTTAATGCACAGTGGAGAGCATTGCCATCTTTCCCACGCCTACCACCAAACGCGAACTTCGCCGTTTTCTGGGAATGGTGGGTTATTATAGGGGGTTTTGCAGAAACTTTTCTAGTGTGGTGTCCCCTTTGACTGATTTGCTGAGCACAAAGAAGGAGTTTGTGTGGTCTGTTGAGTGCATTAAGGCTTTTGATTGTGTTAAAGCACTGCTTTGTAGTGCGCCTGTATTGGCGGCTCCTGATTTTACGCGTCCGTTTAAGTTGGAAGTGGATGCCAGCGCTGTGGGCGCAGGGGCGGTGTTGCTCCAGGAGCACCCTGATGGTATTGACCATCCTGTTTGCTTCTTTTCGAAGAAGTTTAATAAACATCAAATGAGGTATAGTACTATTGAAAAAGAAGCTTTAGCACTTCTATTGGCACTGCAGAACTTTGAGGTGTATGTTGGTTCTAGCTCTTTGCCGGTAGTTGTGTATACAGATCACAATCCACTTGTGTTTTTAAACAGAATGCAAAATTCTAGTCACCGGCTGATGCGCTGGTCTCTTTTGGTGCAGGGTTTTAATTTGGAAATCCGTTACAAGAAAGGGTCTGATAACGTACTCGCAGACGCGCTCTCTCGCGCTCATAGTGGAGAGATTTAGTGTCTCAAACGAAGTTTGTTCTTAAGGGTGGGGGTGTTACGTTGGGAGATGTTTTTGTTCTCATTTGTTATTTTCCTAAATCTGGGTAAGATCTTGCTTGCTCGTTCTGTCTGTCTCTCTCTCCCTCTTGCACTGTCTCTTTAACAGGTTATCTGTGAGGGAGGAGCTGTCTATTGGTCCTAGTGCCGATTATCCATAAAAGGCTGACAGCTGTGGAGATCGGGGCGGCACCCTTCCATTGTTCCACCGCCACGCTGCCCAGACCAAACCAAACCACCTTGTAGTGTGTTGATGTTGTGATCCGTGTTATTGTCAGTTTATCTGAAGTTGTCTGATAACTAACTTAGCTCTTTACCTATTTCTCTGCATGTTTCCTTAATGTCCATCGTCGTAAGTACATTTGTATATATGTATATACTTTACCAAGCCAATGTAGCCCTGTAGGGGATAAGGCCTATTTATTTGATTATCATTTTCTCCTGTTTTTGTTTAGTTAGGGAGGAAGGTAAGAGGTATGTATTTTTATTTTCTTTTCTTTTGTTAGGTTTAGTTAGATTGAATTCTTGAAGTTAGTTTGGTGTTTGTTTATTATTTTAGGCATTCTTATCCCTGAAGCCTTTGCTACTATTTACTAAATAAAACTTTTTGGCTGGTAATTCTGTGTCGGAATTGTTCTTGGTCTGGGTGCGAGACGAGTGAGGGGTGTCGCCTTGCCTTATGTTTTCTGGTCTGGCCTTCCAGGCCGTAACAGAAAGAATTGTTTTTTTTAAAGAGAGAGGTCAGGTAAGAAGTGGAATTTTACTAGTGTTTTTCCAATAACATTGATTAGCTTGGTAATTTAATAGAAAACTCACTATTTTACTGTAATGATAAACAATAAAATTATTAGTAGCTGAAAGTAAAACAAAAAAAATCCACTTAAAACCATTACTGTGAAATACAGTTCCCAGCTGGTCCTTAACTGATACTGATATAGTTCAGTAATAATAATAATAATAATAGTTCTGGCAATTCCAGGAGATCACATTTTTTGGATATAGTTACTCCCTGATGCACTCCAAAGCTACGGAACTCAGGCAGGAGGTACACTGCCCTCCATAATTATTGGAACCCTTAGTTAAAATATGTTAAAAGCCTTAAAGGAGTGGTCCAGCGGTCTAAAGCGCTGCCACTATGAGCAGGAGGTCGCCGGTTCGAACCCCCGCTCATGCAGCTTTGCCATCAAGCTGCCAGCATTAGAGGGAGCAAAATTGGCCCTGCTCCCTCTGGGTGGGTAGATGGCGCTCTCTCCCCACATCACTCCTATGGTGATGTCTGCAGCACAGGGCGTCTGTGAGCGGATGTACCGGAGCCGAGCCGCTGTGCTTTCCTCCAAGCGCACTGGCTGCTCTGTAATGCTGCATCGGCAGCAGCTCGAAAAGAAGTGGTGTATCGGAGGAAGCATGTGTTAGTCTTCACCCTCCTGATGTGTTGAGGTATCACTAGTGATAGGGGGAGTCCTAATGAATGGGTTGGGTAATTGGCTGTGTAAATTGGGGAGAAAATGGGAAAAATTAGAAAGAAAAAAAAAAAGCCATAAAGGAAAAGCCTTAAAATGTAATTTGTATTACTCCTGATCAATAAACAAAACATGTAGACACATTTTGACTAATTGTAGATCACATGATGAATATTCTACATTAGATGTGCCTCTAATTGTATTAGACCTTCTTACACCTCACCATCCTATGCTCCATTAGACACCATCGTGCAGTTGGTGCTTGAACCCGATGATTGCCGCTTGCGGCTATATTTAGTTTTAAAACTGTTATTTGCATAGGATTTTTTTAATGCCTTTCCAAGTCTGAAGTACCCTTCTCACCTAATAAGAGGACATTACGATGTGTTGTTTCAAAATAAAGGCCCTTTAAATTAGAACAATTATTTAATTTTACTACCTTTAGGTTCTTGGGAATTACTATTTCCTGGGACATAAAATGGGAGGCCAACACCAGCTCCATCCTCAATTACGCCCAGCAAAGGATGTACTTTCTGTGTTCAACTGAGGAAACACGGTGTGCCACAGGAGCTGATGAAACAGTTCTACACTGCAGTCATTGAATCTGTCCTGAGCACATCCATCATAGTGTGGTTCGGTTCAGCCACAAAACAGGACATATGCAGATTGCAAAGAGTGCTGGATAGAGCAACAAAAATTATTGGTGCTCCTTTGCCCACCCTCCGAGAATTATACACAACAAGCGGTAGAAACCAGGCGGAAAAAAATATCACAGACCCCGCACCCTGGACACGAACTATTTAACCTACTACCCTCTGGCAGGCGCTGCAGAGCCCTGAGCACAAAATCAAACAGACACTGTTATGGCATCATTTTACTGCCAATAGTCGCGAGTGTTTTTCAATGCAAGAGCCTACTCCATGCAGCGCTCACGGATGTTATTTGCTCACGTGTAAAATATAGGCAGAAAAGGGGCATTATGCATTTAATTGGTCAAATCCTGTTGCCACGTCTGATTGGCTGGAGACCTTTGTCAGTTTTGTTGCAGTGAGGGAGCGCGCGCATATTCGTACAAGAGGAGAGTTAATCTGAGAGAGAGCATGGTAAATTTGTGAGAGCACACCTATATTTTATACGTGAGCCAATAAAATGCGTGAGCACTGCATGACATAGGCTCTTGCATTCAAAAACTTCACTCTCGACTATTGGCAGTAAAATGACGCCATAACAGAGTAAAAGTTTCTTTCCAATCGCTATCAAACTTATTAATAACTAGAACTGAGCTGCTGTTTACTGTTGTTTACATGCCATACTGCACTTTATACATGTTGTATAATACTGCAACTGCACTTTACTCTATTCATCTATAGATCTTTCACTTTCTGTAAGTATGCAATTCTGCTGAACACGTGAAGTTGTTCATTGTCTTCATAGTCTTCTCTGTATATTGTGTTGTTTGTAATTGTAGAGCGGTAACAACAGCCGGAAACAAATTCCTTGTGTGTGTAAACACTCTTGGCGAATAAAGCTGATGTTTAGAAAATGTTTGAGACTGAAAATTTTACTAATTTTCTCAACACAGAACAAGATCAACTGTTTCAGACCTGCAGAGATCAATATTAAAGCTTTTAAACTGCAGTTTTAATTATTTTAATGTAGCCGGTGGGCACTAGGACCTGGGAGGGTTGAGGGCTAATAGGCAACCTGCCCCTTTAAGAATAAAAAGACGGTGACGAGGGGAGCTGCAGGTGAGCTCATTAGTGGGGAGAGTACCTGGCCTCCATTATGTGCTTGGGCAGCAGCAGCAGCAGCAGCAGCAGCAGCAGCAGCAGCAGCAGCAGCAGCAGCAGCAGCAGCAGCAGCAAGAGAAGGTAATGTTTTTAATTAGTTTTTGTAGCAGCTTATACTTATCTGTGCTATCTGGCTGATTTTATGAAGTGCTTGTGTTGCTGGATAGTGCAGTGTTTTAATGATTTAGCTGCTGTTGGTGTGCATGTTGGAGAGGAGTGGAGACAGAGCAGAGAACTGTTTTGGGCAGGTGCTGCTGCTTCACTTGACTCTCATCATACATTGGAAAGAGGTATGTTGTGTATTGCAGTGGTTGTACACAGTTGTACAAGTTAACTATTTTACAACACTCCAAGTACCTTAAGGTCTGTATTGTTTTGGGTTGTAGTAAAATTATGTATTATGTATATTTTTTTACCGGGTTTTTAGTATTCATTGTGCAAGTTCACAAGAAGGCTGGGGTGCTCCTGATTTTCCCTTTCCCTCCATGTGCTTCTCTCAAGACGGCAAGGGTATGTAACATTTTTAATTTGGTTGAGCTAATGAACAAATAAATAAATAAATGTTGAATAATTATGTGTGTCTTGGCAGGACGTGTGCATGGCTGAAAGTTGAGGATATTGGCCACTGTTTTCTGTTGTTTCCTGATGTTTTCTACTGTGTTTCTAATCTTGTTTTCTAATGTCATTTCTACTGTTTTCTTAATGGTTCTCTACTGTTTTTGATGGTCCATTTATGGGTTTTTTTTTTTGATAGTTTCTGTATTTCTTTCCTTATAATTTCTGTATTGATTGCTTTAGTTTCTGCAGTTTCTTTGTTTTGTTATTTTTTTTTTTTTTGGTGCTTTTATTTATTTATTTTTTTTGCATTGTTTTCTGGCTATGACTATCTGCATAATTTATTGTAGTAGCTAAGTTTTGTTTAATTTTGTAATTCTTTGTTTTTTTGGGTTCAATTTTATTAGTTTATTTTCTTTTTTCATTGGTTTCAGTAACTTTGTGTTTTTTTTTTTCCCAATTAATACTCTGCCACACTTGAGTTTCTTTTCATCTAGTGTGTTTTGTTGAACAGTATTTTTGAAGTTACCAAAGAAAGAATCCAAGCTAGTCCTCCCCATTATGGTTTGTTTGGTGTGGTGTGCAGTGTAGTGTTAAGCTGTGGGGTTTGTGGATCCTTTATTTTTGGTTTGCTTTATTCCATCCAAAACTGGTGTTCATGTGCTAAAGCCAAGTATTGTCAGTGTCAACCAATTCAGTGGAGATTCATTGTGGGTTTTATGTTTGTGTTTTGATGATTGTGAATAAAAGTATTTTTGATATCAAACTCTGCCTCTATAGACTGTTTTAACACAGTTGGGATCTGTGAAGGGGGAGGGCTTCACATTCCTTTTGGGTTTCTCCCACCTTTTAACGGGAGTGGCGTAGTCCGTATATAAGTGCATGGGTAAAAATGGCTAGAAGCCACCACTCGTAAGTGTCTCATTAAAAAATATTTTCTTTCCTATTTTAGTGAAATACTTTATTCTAATTTGTAAAATGAAAGAAAAGCCCCATCGAAGTAGTTCTACGCTGTTTTAAATGAGAGTTTTAGCTGTTTAGCTCCATTCAGCGCGGTGATGGGGTGTAATGTGATATGGAGGGGGCGGAGCTCTACATAACCCGAATGAGGCTGAGCTTCGGGCTCTGCAGTTCTTTCGCAGCGCCTGAGGAGGAAGAGCAGGATCAGCTGAACTACAGAAGGTATGGAGAAGTTTCTCTCTCTTTAACACGCTGTTCTACATTCACTCCTACACCAACACCACCTTCACCACCTTCAGCATGTGCAGCATTTACACCACCAGCACTGGATCTTCTCCTAGCTCTGCTCAGCAGTTATGTGTCGTTCGAGAACGATGCAACTCTAAGGGTGAATCCCATTTCTCCCTTAAGAAACCCACAAATGCAAGTATTTTCCGTGTTAAAAATTACGATTATCACTGTATTGCCTTAGTTTATTGTGTAGTTTTGATGTTTTATGGCTGAATTCTTCATAACAAGCATAAAAAGTTCGCTAGTAGTTCATTTCGGTAGCTAGCTAGCTAGCTAGCTAACTTTCCCGTTCCACCTTAAATGGTGCAACAGACGGCAGGCGCTACCGCATTTAAGGCGGAACGGAAAAAATAAATCAAATAAAAAATAATCAGAGCTAATTTCAGCTCCCCATCACAGAGGAATTAAGGAATGGACAATATTAATTAATTTCTGCACCTCCTGCCCCCTTTCTGTACACATACCATGCCCTAAAGTTAACTAGTTAACCAGCAGCTAACAAATATGGCTTTCATGCAGAAATATTTTATATTATGCTCTTTAAAAAAGAGAGAAAAAATGTTAAATCAGTGTTTAAATTAATTTGATAGATAGATGAGTAATCATATCGACCTGGTCCTCACCACACAGCCTGCCTCACTCATCCTGACAGAAAAAAAACTAAAATATTAGCTTGTAAAATGACCCAGTGGTGTTATAGCAGAATAACACACCTAACGGTTAAAGTTAACTATATAACGAAAAGGATTAACCATTACAAACTGTGTGTACATTATCCTACCATTTAGGCTATATATCAACAACTAATAACATTCATGTTTTTAGGACATTCAGGCTGTTGGTAGTATGTGATGTTTGGAATTGCTAGCTAGCTTGGCTAGGTCGCTAGCATTGGCTTGATAAGGTAAAGGTGGCTAAACTGTAACTTACCTTTAAAAATAATGTAATGTGCCCCTATATCCAGTTGCTGTATCCTTTTAACAAAACTGCTTTTGTTATTCAGTATTTTTCTACATTGTTCGTGACGCATTAAAAAAACATGGTGCATGCTCCACACAGTATTTTTATGTACAGATTTACAAATGTGTTAGCAATAGTAAAATGTTTTATGATGTGATTTTGTTTGGTGAGAATAATGTCATGATACAACCCAGCAAACATGCCCACAACATGGGCCAATGAGGTTGGTGCGGTACCGCCCCCATATGGGCAGCCCAAATCGGACCAATGGGTATTTGCACATTGAGCCAACAGAGATTTGCAGAGCTCTAACACACACACACACACATGCCCTCAGCGGAAAACCAATTGTGGCCCCAAATTTTTAGAACTGTGCAATATTGAACAGAGAACACTTTTCAAGAAAGAAAAGCTGTGCTATTGGCACTTTGACATTTTTTGCAACTGCCTGTAAAACAATTATATAAATAACACAATTTAAAGTGTATAGTAAATTAATAAATTTATTACAAAGTATCATGTATAAAATATAAACAACACACAACAGTATTTAAGTAAATTAAATCCCAAATTTATATTTTAGCATGTAGATAAACATGTACTGCATAAATATCTCCATTTGCAAAAACAGTATTTATAATAAACGGTATGATATAAATATCAAACATAATACAAAATAACAAAGAATTATACAACTTAAAAAAATATATATATATATGTATATATGTATATATATATATATATATATATATATATATATATATATATATATATTATAAACATCAATAGGGTTGGGAATCTTTTACTATCTCACGATTCGATTCGATTCCGATTTTGGGGGCCACGATTCGATTCAAAATCGATTTTTGATTCAAAACGATTTGATTTATAAAAATTTATTGAAAACTTATTGAAAAAAAAGCCTCCAAAATATACACTGGTCCTGGAGAAGGTAATGTGTTACAAAAACAATAAAATGTGCAGGAATGTGGGTCTTCAGTGACAGAGGAATCACTGGGATATCACAATGACGTTAATGAACAATAAATAAATAATAAATAACACTGCTTTATTATAAGGCTACTAGCGGTGGTGTGTAGGTGACGCTGCTGGGCTGATGTGATGATAGCAGTGGAGCGCTAAAGTTCAGGAGCAGCTGCTGATTAACTAGTTAATTTTAGGTCGTTGTATTTCTTCAGAAAGGGGGCAGGAGGTGGAGAAATTAATTCATATGGTCCATTCCTTAATTCCTCTGTGATGGGGAGCTGAAATTAGCTCTGATTAGCTTATTGTTATTTTTCCGTTCCGCCTTAAATGCTGCAGCCCGCTGCCACCTGTAGCGTTATTTAAGGTGGAACTGGAAAGTTAGCTAGTTAGCTAGCTAACAGAAACTGAAACTAACTACTAGCGATCTTTTTTATGCTTGTTATGAAGCATTCTGCCATAAAACATTAAAACTACACGTTAATCTAAGGTAATATAGTGCTTGTTCTGCCATCTTACCGGTGATTCTCATACACCTACGCTCTGTGTGGGTCTGACGGTAAGTTCAAACTGCAGCGGCCACGGTCGCTTTGGGCAGTGGGAGGCGGAGCGAAAAACGCTTCGTGCCGCTGCAGTGTGAACTTACCGTGAGGGGTAGGGCCAAGGGAAGAAATGGGATTGGACCTTAGAATCGATTTTGGGACATTTTAAATCGATTCTGAATCGTAGTAAATGAGAATCAAGATTCTTATGTGAATCGATTTTTTGGCACACCTCTAAACATCAATAAAAACAGCAAATCATATTCTTGAATAAATACTTAAATGCACTAGACTGATGTAGTAGATGAATAATAAACTGATACTATTATTGCTACTGGAACAAAGCCTCTGGGGTGGGTTTCCCGAAAACGAACAACCTTAGCGAATAACGAACGAACTAACGAATGACGTGAGTAAAGAACGAGCCAGTTCTGCGAGTGTTTCCCAAAGAGCTTCGCAACGTGAAAATTAACAAAGGAGGTTAAAGAGCGTCTTTGTTGAATCCTCCCCTGAAACAGCGCACTCAATCGATCCACACATATCGATTATTATGCAGTATTTATTCAGTATTACACCCTAAAAATGTAAAAAAAGTGTTGTAATCATCAATATTATACATATTTTGAAATTTAAATTACAAAAGGATGTACTTTGGCATTAATAAAATACTCCTACAGATACATATGGCTAAATAAATAAGTCATGTTTATATATAAATGTTTAATAAACATTAAACTTTTTTTTCTTTTTTAAAACTATTATTGTTAATATATTATATTAATAGATATTGTACTAATATTATTAATAGTAATATTGATAATAATATTAATTTATTATTATTATAATTATTAATAATATAAAAATAATATAATAATACATATACGTATGTTCCGGTGTGTGTGTGTATATATATATATATATATATACACACACACACACACACACACACTCTGTAAAGCTCCAGCTCATCCTAAATCAACATCTCAGTTGGGTTTAGGTCAGGGGATTGTAAAGGCCATGCACCTCTTTGTTAACTTTTGTTAATTCCATATGCGTCAATTAATTGTTTTCATAGTTTTAATATTAATCGACAATGTAAAAAAAAAATAAAAAATGAGACATGTCAACTTTTGACTGGTATTTATATATTTGTGAGCTGACACCCCCCAGAGTTTGCCCAGATGAACGGCCACAATGTTGGTTAGAAGCACCTAAATAAAGAATAATATTAAATATTACCTGCACATTCACCGATACCCTTTACAATACGTGTAGGTGTGAGTAAAGACACTGCAGGCGTCCCTGCACCGGACCTACAGTACCAGGAATTTTCCCAATAGCATGGAAATATATTGTATTGTGCTGTAATTCCCGGGCTGGTGGGAAGTGTATATAAGTGTGTGTATTCCACATAACAGCCTGATTACAGAATCCACGGACTTGGTGACTTTGCAGCTTTGCTTAGACCGTGAGCATCATCTACAGGAATCTGGATTTTTAATAATTTATGGGTTTGATCGGTCAATTCCAGTATGCCCAGTTAGACTACACAGAGAAAGTTAGCATTATATTATAATATAATATAATATAATATAATATAACTCATTCACTCACTTACTCACTCATCGTCAACCGCTTTATCCGTTAAGGGTCGCGGGGGGGGGCTGGAGTCTATACCAGCCGGCATCGGGGGGAAGGCAGTATACACCCTGGACAGGCCGCCAATCCGTCGCAGGGCAGACAGACACACAGGCACATCCACTCACACACTCACACCTAAGGGGCAATTTTTATCCGACATCCAATTAGCCTGAACTTTGGACTGTGGGAGGAAACCGGAGCACCCGCAGACACGGGAAATAATATAATATAATATAATATAATAATATTAATTATTATAATAATAATTATATATATATATATATATAATTGATTATAATTAATAGTAACATAATATAATTGCTTCAAGCAGGGAAATTATAATTTTTCTCCCTCAAAATTGGCGGTCCCTGGTGTTTAAGGTGCTGAACTGCAAGTAGAGATCCCCTAAAGAAGCTCTTAAGAATAACGACTGGGTGAGGGCACTCGTTAATCTGCGAGCGAGTTTACGTAGTACTTTAGTTACGCACGGGTTTGGGAAACACTCTTTAATTAACGATCAATCTTAAGTACGAGTTAACGAAGTTCTTAGCGTAACGAAGCTTTCAGGAAACCCACCCCTGATCTCTATTATTAATTTTATTCCTCTTGCTTGTAGACTTGGAACCAAAATGTCATCCCAATCAAACCAGTAAAAAAAAATTCTAATTGAATATAACATTAGTTTTTGCATTAAGGTTTTTATCTCACAGCAATAATAATGAAGGAGAAAATAGATGTACTTTACATAAATAGAACAGATATAGTTAATCATAATATCAAAAATGAATATTGTTTATGCATTAATATAGCATAGATCATAAATTAACTATTTTTTTGAAGAGACTGCATGAGACGATGCTTCCGTCCACCTGAACGGTCCCGTGCATTCCAAAGCCAAACCTTTGCAACCTGCTCGATCTCTGCATCCTTTGGTGGTGGCATGATTGATCTTCTCACGGCCTCTTAAAATGATAATATAGAGATATGAGAATGCAGTCAGGTAAATACTACATCTGTTAGTGTCTTTTCATGTACAATGCTTAATTTTAGAGAAATTTGCAGACTGTATTTGATTACAGTGATTCTTATATAGTGATAGTTATTTGAATTTGAATTTCTTCAGGCTATTCATGGTGAAACATAAATAGCCTTTACAGTCACTGTGTGTGACTGGTAGTTACATTCTATAAACATGTGAGGTGGCCGATATCAGGATATCAGGTTCACAAAAATACCAAAACTTTTTAAAATGATATCTTTCCCTTAGCTTAACTGGCTAGCTTTCCGTTAGCTTAACTGGCTATATTTCCGTTAGCTTAGTTGGATATCTTTCCGTTAGCTTAGCTGGCTATATTTCCGTTAGCTTAGCTGGCTATCTTTTCCTTAGCTTAACTGGCTATCTTTCCCTTAGCTTAAGTGGATATCTTTCCATTTTCCATTTCCCTTAATATTTCCCTTAGCAAGCCATTGTTCCCTTAGCTGGTTATTGTTGACATACTTGGATATAAAGTTAACTTACTTAACAGCAGTCTTTCTCCAAGAGCCGAGATAAGCTGCCAACTTGGGAGCCCCTCGTGTTATTTAAATGTGAGGTAAATTCTCATTCTAACTTAGCACAATGCTAACTTTTTTAGCACAATGCTAACTTCAACATAGCTACCCTTATAATGCTACAATAACCTGAGAGTGGTAACTGCATTAGCACCACATTAGCGTATCTTAGCAAAAAATAGAAAAGCGTATAGTAGAACAGAAATTATAACTTACCTTTCAGTCACTTTGACAGACCAAAGTCACTCACTGACTTTGCCTTTAAGCTTGATCGTTGCTCTGTGGTAAAGGCACGTGCAGGGAGGGGAGGGGGGTGGATTCGTTGGTTACATGATCCTCACAATTAAATATCACATGCAAAAATAAAAAAATATGTAACTTTTATAACCTTGCTGGCTTACACAAAGTGTATAGTCAAGCACAAAAACATTTATAATTTAATATTTTTATTTATTTATTATCAGCACTACCAATAATAAAGGTGAGATTATGAATCAGCACCATGGAGCAAATTCGTAGCTATCCAAAATATTAAATAAAAATATTTTTATAAATAAAAATGTATAGCTATACAGTATATGTCTTGAAAAATATGAGATGTTACTATGTGTGTGTGTGTGTGTCCCTCCAAAGGTCTCTGCACAACTCTGCTGTGGTACCTTGATTTTTCTCCACTTTTGGTTTAGAAAATCTTTCAGAGCTGATACTACATTTCACACAGTGTTGCTCCTATCCACTAAGCTAGCTAATCTACCTAGCTCTCACAGACAAAAACAATAAAAAATATTCAGATACCCTTCATATGAACTTGTTATGACACAAACGTTCAGATTGTAAAATATTGTATGGTAAATTTGGGCTGACCCAGAGTAACCTAGCATAGGATTTGTGTGGGCATGCTCACATATGTGTGTGTGCTGCCCACATATAACCCACAATGCCTACAGTGTGTAAATGGTGCAGGCTGAATTAGGGCTGACCCACAGTGGCCCTGCATGAGATTTGTGTGGGCATGCCAGAGTGTGGGTTGCCCACATATAACCCACACTGGCCCTTCAGGGTGTGAAATGGAGCAGGCTGAATGTGGGCTGACCCACAGTGGGCCTGCCTGGGATTTGTGTGGGCGCATCAAAGTGTTGGCTGTCCAAATAATTCCCACACTGGGCCTACAGGGGCATTAATGCACTGGACCAGTTTAGGCTAGCCCACAGCGGCCTTTTATAGGATTTGAGTGGGCCAGCCAATGAACAGGCTGCCCACAGAAAACCCATGTTGGGCCTGTTTGGAATTTTAATGGGCTAGCCCCTGCCCACAGTGCCCGCACTTAGCCCACGAAGGGCCGATGTGTAGCTTTTTGCTGGGTAATAATGCACTCCATATATGCAGGATTAAAGTAAAATAAATTATACTGGACATATACATATGTAAAATGTCTCTA
This sequence comes from Astyanax mexicanus, assembly GCF_023375975.1. Taxonomy (NCBI): domain Eukaryota; kingdom Metazoa; phylum Chordata; class Actinopteri; order Characiformes; family Acestrorhamphidae; genus Astyanax; species Astyanax mexicanus. The sequence goes on along the minus strand of NC_064411.1, from coordinate 14,177,363 downwards.
GAAGATATATAATAGGAAATGAAAACAGTGTGAATTTTTCTTTTGCTTAAAACAGCAAGAAAGTACTACCCTGAATGTGATAATTAGGGGTGGGTGATATGGCTCCATATTTCAGGGTAATATAGTTCATGATATTCAAAAATATATGCAACATTATTTCTTATGATATTTTATGGCATACTGCCTTATTAAAACAGATTAATGTCATTTCTGGAGCTGTGATTGTATGCAGATAAATTATCCCATAAATGGTCCTACACCTGAATAAAAAAAGTAATATTATCTAATTTCTAGAACATAAAAACAGGAAGGGGTAGGTCGAGACTCTTCATCAAGCATATATACATTTAATACAGGTTTTTTCTGCTTCCGGTCACTGAAATTATTGTATTGAAAAACTAAATATTTGATTATAAAAGGTGAGGGGTAGAGATATACTGCAAGTCAGAAAATTACAAAGATATTTATAAGATAAAATGAGATACACTTTGTTAGAGCAGTATGACATATTTACAGCTAGTGCTGGACGATATGGCCAAAATTTATATCACGATACATTCCTTAATTTCGGTCAATACAATATAATTTCGATATCGATATAAATATTTGGAAGGCCTCAGAAAAACTGTTAGGAATCCCTGCAATGGAAATCTGTACCTATTACTGTCTTTAAAGCCTCCTCTCATAAAAAACTGTATAATACTTTAGAAATTAAAAAATGGTCAGAATGAATTAATGCTCACCTTTATTTGCATGTAGCAATATAAAAACATGACATCTCTGTCAAACACAAACCAATAACCTATTTACATTTTACCAATATAAATAACTTTACATTACAACAGAGGCAGAGCTTCTTATTCTTTTGTAAACATATTTAACAGATCAAAACAAAAGTGCCTCATCCAGGATAAAGAATGCAGAAAGCCTTCATTTATATAAAAGGAACACGATATCACCGTCAAATAAACAAACCTATATCAACTAGAAATAACTTAGATACAACATAAACTACATAAGTGCTTCAGCCAGAATAAGGAAGATATTGTGTGTAGTGAAACTGCTTGAGGTGGTGGAACAGATTAGATGCATTACCGTTGCTAGTCAACTCCACTTTCCGGCACAATTGGGAGCAAGCTGAAGTTTATCAGACCTTTGAAAGCCGAACCACTGAATTAGACCTGCCTCCCTCAACTATCTCTCCTGTTTAATCACTTGTGGAAGCATCAGGGGTGCTAAAATCTAAAATTCTGCATCAGGGCCGAGCCTAATCGAGGAACTCGGTTCGGCCGCACTGCGCTCCGCTCGGCTTCATAGCGGGAGGTTCTAGGTGTGGACCGGAGCGCAGCCGAGCTTCAAGTTTTAGTAGTATGGATTATAGTGTAAAGTGTGATATTACTAAAGTAGTAGTATAACACTGTATTCAGTGCTCAGGACAGCAGCAGTGTTTCTGCTACATACATTTTGCAGCTGCAGCCTGCTGACAGTCAAGATACAACTACATATTAAAATGTCTGTGAATTTATAATGGGATAAAAGTACTGAAGCCTTTATTGTAGTATGAAGGTGTCCCAGTATTTTTCTCCATATAGTGTAACTAATGTAGGTAGTTATTTTTGGTTAATTGACCTGCTTTTATTTTAATACACAAAAAATGTTTTCTATGTTTTTCCAGAATAAACAACCAGGATATTTAATAAAGAACAGTGTTAAACTGCTGAAAGAGGTGAAGCACAAGCCATCCAGAAGAATCTCCTGAAAACGCAGAAATTGTTTGCTACATTTCACAGACAGATGGAGCCAAGTCCCGACATGGAGAAACATCAGCACTCTGTCAAGAGTTTTACTAAACAGAGTGATATAAAAAAACACCAGCGCATTCACACAGGAGAGAAACCGTATCACTGCTCAGACTGTGGGAAGAGTTTTACTGAACAGAGTAGTCTCAAAATACACCAGCGCATTCACACAGGAGAGAAACCGTATCACTGCTCAGACTGTGGGAAGAGTTTTACTGAACAGAGTAGTCTCAAAAAACACCAGCGCATTCACACAGGAGAGAAACCGTATTACTGCTCCGATTGTGGGAAGAGTTTTACTGAACAGAGTAGTCTCAAAATACACCAACGCATTCACACAGGAGAGAAACCGTATCACTGCTCAGACTGTGGAAAGAGTTTTACTGAACAGAGTAGTCTCAAAAAACACCAGCGCATTCACACAGGAGAGAAACCGTATTACTGCTCCGATTGTGGGAAGAGTTTTACTGAACAGAGTAGTCTCAAAATACACCAACGCATTCACACAGGAGAGAAACCGTATCACTGCTCAGACTGTGGGAAGAGTTTTACTAAACAGAGTACTCTCAAAAATCACCAGCGCATTCACACAGGAGAGAAACCGTATTACTGTTTCGACTGTGGGAAGAGTTTTACTCAACAGAGTAATCTCAAAAATCACCAGCGCATTCACACAGGAGAGAAACCGTATTACTGTTTCGACTGTGGGAAGAGTTTTACTGAACAGAGTACTCTCAAAATACACCAACGCATTCACACAGGAGAGAAACCGTATTACTGCTCAGACTGTGATAAGTGTTTTACTACACAGAGTCATCTCAAACTGCACCAGCGCATTCACACAGGAGAGAAACCATATTACTGCTCCGATTGTGGGAAGAGTTTTACTGAACAGAGTAGTCTCAAACTGCACCAGCGCATTCACACAGGAGAGAAACCGTATCACTGCTCAGACTGTGGGAAGAGTTTTACTAGACAGAGTACTCTCCAAATACACCAGCGCATTCACACAGGAGAGAAACCATATTACTGCTCCGATTGTGGGAAGAGTTTTACTGAACAGAGTAGTCTCAAAATACACCAGCGCATTCACACAGGAGAGAAACCGTATTACTGTTTCGACTGTGGAAAGAGTTTTACTAAACAGAGTACTCTCAAAATACACCAGCGCATTCACACAGGAGAGAAACCGTATCACTGCTCAGACTGTGGGAAGAGTTTTACTGAACAGAGTAATCTCAAAAAACACCAGCGCATTCACACAGGAGAGAAACCGTATCACTGCTCAGACTGTGGGAAGAGTTTTACTCAACAGAGTCATCTCAAAAAACACCAGCGCATTCACACAGGAGAGAAACCGTATTACTGCTCAGACTGTGATAAGTGTTTTACCACACAGAGTCATCTCAAACTGCACCAGCGCATTCACACAGGAGAGAAACCGTATCACTGTTCAGACTGTGGGAAGAGTTTTACTTTACAGAGTGAACTTATATTACATCAGTGCATTCACAAAAGATAGAAAAGTATCCCAAATCTGTTCCTCTGCCATAAAAAATGCAAACCTTAAATCTTTCAGACAGCCAAAAACACCTCATCATGCACAAAATCTTCACTCTGTTACAAGAACTTCATTTAAAAATGGCTTTTTACAGGTTCAGAAAAATGAATCTTATCCAGAGATGATGTTTACTGAATTTCATGCTGTGTTTTTATGTATGTTTGTATACCTACATTAGTTAATGCCTGCAGAGCTCTTCAACACTTAGTGTTGTGTTTTAAGAAGTTTTTACACACAGAATCATAAATGGTACCACTAACAGCATAAACTAGGAACATACATTTTTATAATTTTTTCAGTGATATGCTGAATAAATAGTAAAGCGATGATGCTAGCTCAGAGTAAAATCGTATATTAAATCTCAGCATTAGCTTTAGAACTAATAATAAACAAAAGTGAGGATTTTATCATTCTGGGACATTTTTAGGTTTAAAAATTGAATATGCTTTGCCATAAGTAGGAAATGATCATTTGGTCAACTTATGTCATTTACAGCCTTAACACATTCTCAATTGTTTACATATAAAAACTTTCTTTATTTTTTCCTCCACTCCACGTTTGTAGTTTGTAGTTGGAGCGAGGGCACTGCCAGTGTTTGCTCCAGATGTTAGATTAGCATTACTTAGTCTTTTAAAATTTAGATGTCGTAGTTTAAAGGAGTAGAGTATTCTTAGGAGTAGAGAATATTCTTAGCTTGCAACAAAAGGCCAACAAAATCCTTTTCAGAGTTAAAAAAAAAAAAAAAAACGGTCTAGCTGTAGGTCTAGCAGTTTCCATACTGAAAGCAACACTCAGCAGGCTATGCAGCAGTAAGACTGCAGGATCCTTGATTCCCTCTACTGCACATGTGTCAAACACAAGGCCCGCTGGGCTGTAGCTCTGGCTCAGTAAAGACTGTTGGCTTGTGCTGCTGCTGCTCCGACTAGTGGTTGTATGAGGAACTGCTAAATCTGAGGAAATGCTAAATCTGTCACATGTTCTTAACAGCTCACAATTTTTTAATTTTATATTTATTAAGCCTTATTTCAGTATCAAACGTTTTGATCAAAGTTAATGTAACTTGTATTTTATGTCATTCCTATTCACTTGACTAGTTTGGTTCTTGATTGATGGAGTTTTTGGATTTCATAACATGACAAATTAAAAGGATTTATGTTAATAGAGCAACAAGCAAACATTTTTTCCATGCAACTGTAATATTTGATTGAATAAATAGTATATTGAGAGTTATTTAACATTAAGGAGTAATTACATTCATTTTATATTACATTTGGTTACATTTTATTACATTTATAAGTTCCATCTGGCCCTCAGAGGACAGCCAATATGCCAATGTGGCCCTCGGCTAAAATGAGTTTGACACCCCTGCTCTACTGGTTTTCTCATTGGTCTATGGTTCAGTCAGTCTGATTAAAAATCTGCAAGTTAATCTACAGGGATATTTGGTTGTGTTGTGTTGCTAAAGTTATATACTCTGTTATCTTTTCCTTATTTGGTATCGTTTTGCTAAAGGGTTTTTTTATATCTCTAAAGGTACTAAAAATATCTAATCCATTTACTTTATTGATTGTTTTATCCAGTACCAGCTATTATCGTTGTTTTACATCACCTTATGTATTTACTCATATTCATATCTATGTGATTCAATAAAAGGCTTTTATATTGCAAGATCTGCAATCTTATCTATTCTTTCAACTTAAGCATTTAGCCAAAAGCTTTTGTACACAGCCAAACATACATTCAAGCAACCACTATATACAGTGCCTTGCAAAAGTATTCGGCCCCCCCTTGAACTTTTCAAACTTTTGCCACATTTTGGGCTTCAAACATAAATATATGATTTTTTTGTTTGTTTTTTGTGAAGAATTAACAAGTGTGTAAGAATACGGAGGAGTTTTGCCTTACTATGTTCATTGTTCATTGATTAAAGGGTTAATCTGTGTGTAACTAAATCAGCATTTCACTTAATCAGTATGTTATTCAAGCATTTAGCACGATTCATGATGATTCACATTGTGACTTAGAATGTATGTATATTGTGTCCTTGTGCTCAAAGCAAGGCCGTTTTTCTTGCAACTTAGCATGATTGATTTTTTCCAGCAGAACCATGAGTTTCTGTACATGTAATCTATAGTCTGATAAGGTTGGGGTGACCGAGTTCTCGGCTGACGTATAGGATGAATAACTGCTTATCAGTATCAGGATCCGGGGGGTGTGAGGAGCCTCCTCACACACCATTAGACTGAGGCCAGGCGAATGCCTGTATTTATTAGACTCTGTCTAGGAAGAAGAGTAGAGTTGGGTGGGATGAGCTTCTCCCGAGAGGGACTACAGAGCCACAGGTCCTGGTCACACAGCCGAGAACTCTGGAAACCCCAACTTTTCTCACCTTTGGGGTTTTCCTCTTATTTTCACCTTTTTATTTCAATTCAATTTTCAATAATCTTTTTACTCAATTTTTGATGTATCCAAAAAAACTGTTTTGCTCAGAAGATTCTTTGAATAAAATCTGACGGAACTACAATTTTGGACTGGACCTCCTTTTCTTCTTTATGACGTATCATGCCAGATACATCATAATTCGAACAGTAGATCAATAATCTTTCAATCGTGAAGTGGAACGAAATTTATTGGATACACATTATGTTGAGATACTCAGTATTTTGAGAACATTGGTATTTAACTTGTGTGAAACTGACACCAATAAATCCATAACTCCTGCTATTTACTTATATAGAAGTGTTTTTTTCTCAGTAGCTCAGTCGCTGTGAAGTGTGGATAATAGTTTTGCAATATATTGATTATCGCTGAATCGCAGTTTTGAGATATCACCGTTATCATTAATTTACCACTTTGCTCAAAGGTGCTGAAAAAAACTTGAAAATGGGCCTTGAAAGTGCTTGAAAAGTGCTTGAATTTTACATGGTAAAAGGTGTTTGAACCCTGTGTTTAAAAACCCCAGCAGCACTGCTGCACCTGATCTACATGTACCAACACAACACACACGAACACGTCACCACATTAGTGTCAATGCAGTTTTAAGAAATATTTATCACGAAAATAAAGCTCTCTGGCGCTGGGAATTAAATATACAGCGTAAAATTTAGGCTAATCGGATATGCAGGTGAAAAAATAAACTGTGAAAAAATATGTGTGTGAATATGTGTATGTTTATACCTACAAATCTCAAATGTAAATTGACATAATATGGACCATTAAATGACGGTAACAACCTGACTGTTTGACACTTAGCTAATCTGCATACCAGTAGGAGAGAGCAGAGATAGACTGGCTGTGTATGAAACGGTAGGCAGCTACCACAATCCCTCATGCCTGAGCTGTTCATATGTTAACACCCACTAAATGATTAACCCTTTACAAGTATTAATATGAACTTTAGGAAAAAGAATATAAACAGAATTGCCCTTTTTTCTATTGTGAGTTAAATGAAGTCACTGCTGCCTATTCTAATAAGCTAACCGTATGACTAGCTTGACGAGCTCTGGGGACATTTTTACATGGGATGTGTCTGAAAGATCTGTGGAAAAAAAGACATTACTTAAAATAATAAAAAGTATTATTACAATCGTTACAAAAGGACTTTCTGAGCTGAAAACAAAAAAAAAGAAAATATGTTTTATAAAATTTATTGAGATATCATATATATCCTATACCCAGTTTATAGACACATTTGGGACATACCGGGGTTGGACAATGAAACTGAAACACCTGTCTACAGTCACTCAGTTTTGGATCTTAGTTTGCATAAAAATAAATTTATGCCAGTTTTTACCCTGAGCTCTGGCTTGCTCCAATTTTTTTACTCCTTTTTTCCTCTGTGTCACAAACTCTTCTAGTTCCTCCCTTTACCCAAGTTTGATTTTAGGAAGTCTTTATAGCCACAGGGTCAAAATGAGACGCATAAACACTACAGAGCAGGGGTCTCACCATGGGCGCAGATGATTATAGTGACCTCATCCGAAATCTACCATCTACAAGCATAAACGTTGGGGTTTTAATTTAATTAACTGTACGTTTGTGGAATTCTGTGTTCCACAATGCCCTCGTTTTTAAACTAGGAAGCGTTCAGTTCAGAGGTTACATTGTTCGGAGCTCCGTGTTCCAGTTCCAATGTAAATTTAACGCACCTTCTCAAGTCCGGGGTTCTAAGGAGCTGGTAACTGCCTGTAGACTACAGACACAGGCAGTTACCAGCTCCTTACGGTACGTGTCCACTGGCACTTTTTTTCAACGCTGGATCTCCTTGCTCGTTTTTGAATTAAAATGAAGCAACAGAAGTAGACAGTCATAAGTTTAATATTTTTATTTTTTTACCAACCTCACTGTAACCTATAGCTCTATAAATCCATATTCTGCCGCTTTCAGCTTCTCTTCTGTGGTTGAAAGGCGCCTGTTCTGTGTGTGTGTGTGTGTGTAAGAGGCTTGTGTGTGTGTGAAGACGCAGCCTGCTCTTCCCTCATTGGCTGGACGCAGCCTGCTTTTCCCTGATTGGCTGGACTGGACACAGTGCGGCGGCCGGATTTATTTGAATAAAGTTGAGCCGGAGGGCGGAGCTGCGTTAAACGCAACAACCCGGCATGCACCGAGGCATGCAGCGGCTCTCTCCATTGATTTTATGTATGATGTTATTATGATGTTATTTTAGTAAGCAGTCGCTGTTAACTGAAATTATAAGATGTAAAATGTTAACATTGTCTTCCTGGTCTTGCCTAGGCTGTAGCAATGAAGAAACAAAAAACAATGACAGCGTTTTTTCAAAAACCAAACAATGTGATATGGAATAGTAGGATGTCAGTGATTTGGCATCATGGTGTAAGAATGCGCGCAGATGGCACTGGGGACATATTGACATACCAGACCAATAACAGTTTCAGTATGGCTAGTGTTGATCAGAAAAGTGATTATTCTAAAGATTATTGCAGCATATATATATATATAATTTTACAGCTTGGTCCCCCCCAGTTCAAAATGTCCATCTGCGCCCCTGGGTCTCACACTCGCGGCCCGCGGGCCAATTGCCAGACGTGTTGTTACAAACAGCAGAGATGTAGTAATGACACATTACAAATACGTGCTTTCATGCTGAAATACTTTATATTATGCTCTTTAACAAAGACAGACATGTGGTATGGCATATTAATGAGTGCATAAATTAATTATATATATAAATTAATTATATAATTTCTATTATTATTAGAAAAATAACAAACGAAAATTAACCCAAAATGTTGACAAAAATATAATCTAACGAATTTCAAAACATAAAAACGAAAAACGTTAAAATGGTATTAATACAACAGTTTAACACCTGGATCAAACAGTTATAAGGATTTATATTTATGCTTAGTACACAGACTAAGCTTAATAGAGCAGACACAGGCATTCTGCTGTCCAGAATTTTAACAGGTGCTTATTCTTACTCAATAGCTGGAGTTTTTGAAATGAAAAATTAAAAGAGAAAAGAACTTTGAACTGGACATAACTTTATTTATGTCATTTATGTCACATTTCACTTTGCTATGTAACTGAAAGTCACTTTTAATTTTTTTTTCATATCTAAAAAATAAAGCATCACCCTGTCATCTGGTGCTGCATGTCAAGTATATAAACCTTAAAAAACATTTGAAATACACAGCAATATAAAGCTATATGTTAGCGTTCATTTCTTATCACCAGGGCAAATTTATTTTAAAAATGTATATATTAATTAATTGACTAAAATCTCTCCTGCATGCTGTAGTCACGCAGAACGAGCTTGAAAGCTTGCATGGCACTGCGATTAAAAAAACTTTTAATAAATAAAGTCCTATAAAGTGTAGCAAAATGTATGGTATTAAATTTGAATATTTACTCATATTCAATCAAGAGAAATCAGGCAAAATACGCCGCTCTCTCTCTCTCGCATCGCCGAGCTGAATTCAGCGCGAGGCTTCAAATAATATAACAACTCAGTTTAGTTAAATTAATTAAGATGAGTGAGGACCTGTAAAGTTAATCAAATATTGTCAAATATAAAGGATAGGTTGAGGTTTTGGTGAGCTGTTTCAATTATTTGAAACCGAAACTAACTGAAACTGATATTATTCTGCGCACTATTACAAAGCCTTTGATTTTGTTTTAAATGAATTTTTATTTTATATTAATTATTTTTGAATTCATTTTAAATATTTTTTATTATTTTTATTGATCAAATAATTTTTTTCATAAGATATATATTTTTATTTTTGATGTATTAATTTTTATGATCTTTTTAAAGTTTTTTATTTTTCCTTTTTTATCTTTATATTTTATTCGTCTATAGTAAATGCTAGTTTTTATTTCTAATTTTTCTAATTTTATTTATAATATTTTTAATCCCTTTTAAACTGTAAATGTTCAGCGGCACAGTAAATGAGGGTCCTCCTCCAGTGTAAATAACCGATTGCTTGATTAATATTCAATGTTGCAAACCCAGTTTTTACATAAACAATAAACAGAATAAAGAATAAAATAACATTGCTGATGTATCTTCAACAGCACATCGCATCCTATTCACTTCAATGGAGAGAGCCACTGCATACCGGCTGGGTTGGGTTGCGTTGCGTTGAACGCAACCCCGCATTCTTTATTCAAATGAATCAAGCCGCCGCGCTGCTTTCAGCCAATCAGGGACTTCACACACACACACACATTCGAGCCTTACACACACAAACGGCAAAATATGGATTTATATAGAGCACAGTAAAGTTCATTTAATCATTAAAAGTTTAAAATTGACTACACCTGTAGCCTTATCAAGATACGCCCACACGGCGAGACGAGAGATTTGGTGTTCTGTCGACTTGTGCTACCCTGACAAACCGTGCTACCCTTTTGTGTATATTTAAAGGTAAAAGCACAAAAGTAGCACAATATTAGAGCATGTTTCCAGCAGAAGTTCATGTACTATGTTTGGATAGTCTAAACCACCGTATCAGGGTAAAGTTATGGTAGTAAGAGTTTATTATAATCTTTTTTTTTTTTAATTTAAGATCATATTTTATTATTATTATTATTATTATTATTATTATTATTATTATTATTATTATTAATTGCCATTACACTTTGACAATGTAATGACAGTCCAGGTTATTAAATGAACAAAAAATATTAGAAAAACAGAATTATTATAGTACACTTGAAATAATAATACAAATAGCACTTTAGAAAGCGCGTATCGATGGGTAGCATCACTCGACAGAACACCTGGCATGGCAGAATGTGTTGAATAAAATACGTGTTCTTGTCGTGTGCGGCCCAGCCTCACCCAGTCTCTACCTACAGCGGCCCCCAGATAGAATAAGATTGAGACCACTGCTATAGAGCCAGAGAACCAGCTTAAGTTCCATACCTGAAGATTCAGACCAGTAGTTCCAATGAACTTAATACACATAAACAGTCCACAAATACAGCTACAAACTACAAAAGCCTACAATAGACCCAACAATAAATGCTTAATGTTCCTACAAGTACAGGCGTTTAACAAATATCACTCATTTGTATCTCTACAGGACGCCAGAGCAGCCAAAACATTAAGTACACACAAAAATCACCAGTCACACGGCATATTACTTAGTTTCACATTGAAGGGCAGCCTTTAAAAAGGCTTTTTAATATAATATGACACAATATCTGTCTTATTTCCATGATAGTTAGCTAAATATTTAATTAATCCAGCATGCGCTCTCCGTTTTACTACTAATCAATGCGCGTAGCCTGACCCCTTCATCCGAGCGCAGAGAAGGGGCTAGGCAGCCATGGCCCCGCCCCCGGAGTGAAAAGCATGAGTCTTATTGGTTAGATTGTCCTAAGACTTTTCTAATAGACTCATTACTACACCCTTCTCAAAATCAGGAGAAGGGTCCGCGGACACGTGAGCAGAAGACATTTTAAAGAGCTTTGATTGGTCAGTACCGCTGTCAATCATACAGTCCTATAGCAACGAAAAACACAGGCCAATGCTTTGAATTAGTTGCTGTTTTTTTAGTTAATCTATAAAATAAATGCTTACACTTGCAATAATTATATACATCCTGATAAAAAAATAAGTAATTATTTACATGCACATTTGGTCAGCCCCTTATAGGCCTTACTGCACACCACTGATATGTATATTGAATATGAATTATACATAATACTTAAGGCTGGAAAATAATTTAAAATCACTGATTCTCTCCAATAATGTTTTTGTAATTTTTAAACGAATATATTTTTATTAAATATTGGCCTGGAGTTCTAAGACAGCAATGGTCCTCCAACTAAAAAATATTCTTAAGAGGCATTTAGTATTTACAGCATCTGTTACCGACTGACGTTCATTACAAAGAGCTGCGTCAGTTCAGTGCATTAATTTGAGAAGAAAAGATAGAACCCAATAGGCATATGTATAGCCATACACCTTATATAAAGTTCTTAATACCAATACAGAAATGAAGAAATGTATTGTGTGTAAAGGATGATTTACACTTCTTACATAGGTATAGGCTTCATAAATGTATTTAAAGTAAAAAAAAAAAAGTATTTATTGATTTTAATAGTTCCTAGAATTTTTTTTGTTACAGATGTACTGAGCCATGAGACTGCAAAAATGTATATAAAAAACTGTATGCTAGAACTGCATCATTTTTAATTTCTGCCTTTTTGTTCAGCAAAAACTAAAACTGGCCTAATGAAAATACTAAAATTGTAATTTTAAACTAGCAAAATTACACTGAGTAATAATGAGTAATTCATTATTCCACTAATTTTCTGTTGTGTTTTTTATGTTTTAGTTGAGTGCAACTCAATTACAAAAAACAAAAGATGGGTCTGTACCGGTGAAGGAGGTCTCGTTGGAGTGTGCAGACGAACAGTTTGAGGTCACTCTGTGGAGGGAGTCGCGCCACAGAGAGAATCCGACTGGGTCAACAAATTATCCTCAGGCACCTTAAGATGAAGGTGCAGGAGGGTAAATTTAATTCAACTTCCCAGACTACGGTCAAGGTAATTTTTTATATTATTAATGTTGTTCTTGTCATTATTATTAACTATATATAAACACAGACATGTACTGTGTTTTTGTTGTGTAGAAGGGGACATTATTATTATCACCATTATTATTATTATTATTATTATTATTATTATAATTTTTTTTGAACCTGAGTTAAAGTTAATTCAGTTTCAGAATTTCAATTAAATAAAAGTTTATTATTTATTTACAAGGGCGTAGGAGCGGGTTTGTTATGGGGGGTGGGGGGGGGGGGGGGTACATTTGCTAATGTGAGCCAAAGTCATAGAACAACATTTGTGGAATTACTTTTAATCACAAATGATAATTTTTTTCTGCATTATGTTTCTTATTAGTTACATCCAAGTAAAGGTGACTTTACAACCTAAACATGTTACTCCACATTACATTCACACACACACATATATATGCAGTTTTCAGACCTAAAATAATGCAAAAAATTATAGATTATATTCAAGAGGTTAAATATTAAATGATATATTTATATATATATATATACATACAATTTATTAATTTATGCACCTATTAATATGCCATACCATATGTCTGTCTTTGTTAAAGAGCATAATTTAAAGTATTTCAGCATGAAAGCAGGTATTTGTAATGTGTTAAACGTCCTGAATCATTACTACATCTCTGCTGTTTAACAAATCAAACCGTGTGTAAATCGGGTAAAAGTTGGTAGAGTTGTGAATATTATAGGTTTATTAAACTCCTTCCTCAGTGTAAATTAATCCACTGGGGGGTGCAGGGTTACCCAATCCAAAATGGCGGCCACGCTGAAACGTCAGCTCCAATAGACCAATAGACGACCACCTTTCGACATGCCCACTACTCCGAACTGCAGAGACCCATGTCTCAGGACAGCAGCAAAAGTTTCAAGAGGAGCTTGGTTTCCGCCATGTTGCTTTCAATTAAATTTATTACCAAATTATGTGTAAAATGAATTACTAGTGTTGAAACAAATGTTATATAAAATATATATTATTTATATGGCTTTATTTTTATAAAAAATAAATAGTGAAATACAAAAACAAAGGCCCATCTCAAGTAAACAAACAGGCCCAAATGTGTATATTATTTTCAAATGTGCAACTCTATACAGTGAAATAAACAGCACTGAACACCATCAACAAAGTGTCACTCAACAAAATAAAAAATAATTGTGCAAATAAAAAAAACAAGCATCCAGGTGATGTTTTTTGAAAACTTTAGCAAAGATTGACATAAAAAGGAGCTCATGTTTGAGGGGTTGATTCTGTTTCTGTTATGATCTGCCCTGTTGTGGAAGAGGGAGCTGATGTTGCTACAAAACACAGTTTATGTGAGGTCACATGTGTAAGGTGTGGGTAGATTGAGCACTTCAATGTTGAATGCTCTTTTTGTCAATCAGAACGTGAATCATCTTTTTTATGTTTATGTTTTTATTGTATCTTAATTCTGGCAAGACTTTTCTTCTTTCTTTTTAAAGAAAACTAAAATCTCTGTAAATATGAACCTTGGTGATATATATGTTTTTTTTTCCTACACTGATCTTGATTTTAAGTATATTATTAATATTATTATTTTATTGAGTAAATACTACTATCATCATTGTAAATACTTGATTTGATATCTTCTTACTGGACTTTATTCCACTTTTGAAATCCTTTAGAGATTGCTAAGAATAAGAAATGCCTAAAAACTGTAAGAGTTTATGAGGAGCTTTCACTGTTGCCTCTTGTTAGTATTTCACTATTTCTATCATTAGTTTTCTTCCTTAATGTATATTTTATGTTGTCTTCTATTGTGGTTTATATGTATCATCGTAAAACTTTAATCTATACATTTATATTTATATATATATATATTGGCTCACTCTCTGGAGTCAGCGCATGTCGTTTATTTGAAAGAGCCGGCTAAGAGTCTGACCCATCACTACTAATAACTGCAGTGCCGTAGTTTAACACTTTATTGTTGTGCTGTTGTACCAGAAAAGAATGTAGACTGTTACAACTTACTCCTATCACCATGTTCTGTGTTACAGGAACCAGAGTCACTGAAGATCACAGTGGAGATGGAGATCGTGGGAATCTCCACAAAAGGCGATGAGACTGTTCTCCTCAGTGATACCATGGAGGAGTTCAGCGTTCCCGCCACTGTGTGGAGTGGTGACGTTAAAAGTAACTGTTGTGAGGGAAGGGGAGGTCATTTTAAACATTGAAAGCCCACTTTTTAATGAACCATAATGTGGTAATTCGACAAGTTAAGTTTTTGTGTTGTGTTTGTAATATTTCTTAGCATGTTCTGTTAGTTAGTTTTTTTTTTTTTTTTTTGGGGGGGGGGGGGGGGGGTGGTTTGTTTGTGTTTTTGATTGTTTATGTGTGTTGTGTTTAAACTAATTCAAAATAAAATGTGTTTAATTGTTTTTATACCTGTCTTTTGAATTTAAACACATTCATTTAAGCTTACTATCCTTTCCCTGCTAAAACAAATATTCTATGGTTTCTACATTTTTCTGCTGGTTTTGTGGTGTTTTGCAGTGTTTTTCTAAAGGTTTTTATCAAAATGTAAAAGTCTATTTAAGCCCTTTTAAACCCTTTGAAAGTATTTTTTTCAAAATGGGCATTTTTCAGAAAGACATGTGCTTGTGTAGCAGATGAAAATAATGTTATATTTTTTTGTATTTGTAATTCGTTTTTGTTATTAATTTCACAGAAATTCCCCCTTTCTTTTTCATTTTTATTTATAGAGTTCTTTACTGTTCTGTATGGCAAATGGGAGTACGTATACCTTTTGTCTATTCTGAGCACCCGTAGTCCTGCCTCCTATTGTCGCGTTGGCGCTATTTTCTCCTCAGTCTGCAGTGAACTTGACTGAGAGAGGTATGCTGTATAGTGCTCTACATAAAATGTTCATTTTGATGATTTAAAACAGAAATTTCATGAGCATTTCTAATATATTCTGACACTAAGAGCCTAGCGACATGTACTATGGTGCTGCTAGTAGTATTTTTTCAGTTTTAAAACATTTTTGTTAAAGAGCAAAGTTGCACTGTGTTTAGCGGGCAGTAGGCGCCCTCTACTGGTTTGTTGGCAATACAGCTTCCTAGCTTTTGAGCCTAACTATTATGCTGGCTTTCTTTTCGTGTTAGGCATTCCCTGTTGAAGCTATTGAGACCAAAATCTGTATCTACTTTGCTCTATATGCTTTTTATATAGGTGAGTACTTCCATAGCCATTTTAGTTGATTTTAGTGGATGTACTGTGTATATAAAATGGAGGATGCCATTTTGTTTTATTGTTTCTTCTATTTTTTTTGTTGTTTGTACTAGAAATGGGAAAAAAAACATTCAGTAATTCAGTTGATATATTTTGAAATAACAGAACTTATTACCAAGAAGTGGTTGTAGTAGCTACATGTGTTGAAATAAATACTGAATCTATAAAACTATAACTATATATATATACATAAATATTAGTTTATTATTGCATAAGCATATCACTAAAGTGTTGAATATTATAAGGGTATTTTAATATTGTTTTTTGTTGACATTTGGGATATTAATGTCGTAAATAAGTGATTTTATAATAATGATGATTATTATTTTTTTTATTATTATTATTAATAGTATATAAAGATATGTATTTTATTTTCATACACATGTATTGTCAGTCTGCAGTGAACTTGACTGAGAGAGGCATTCCCTGTTGAAGCTATTGAGACCAAAATCTGTATCTACTTTGCTCTATATGCTTTTTATATAGTCTGCAGTGAACTTGACTGAGAGAGTCTGCAGTGAACTTGACTGAGAGAGCCTGCAGTGAACTTGACTGAGAGAGGAGAAACAAATACACAGACTGAAGCTGATTCCGGTGTCCTGAGCTTTATTCCATACACACACAACGCAGAAGAGGGTAGCAGCAGAGTACAGACCGGCTACACTTGTGGAGTTTACACTGCTGGACTGTAGCTATACTAAACCATAAAGAGGCATATCTGTGCTGCACCACCATTTATTCAATGGTATTTGGATATTAGCATTTAACCAAAAGTTTTAGAACACAGCTCAATCAGCCAAAAGTATTGGCATTCCACCATTTAGCCACAGGCAGTAGCTTTTATACTGTTTGTAACAAAAAAAACGATAGTGTGATATAAATTTCGTCCAACACTGTAATGGATGATTTACACTTATGTATGTACAGGCTCACAAATCTATTTCTTTATTTTAATTAAAAAAGAAAAAGAAAAATCAGCCCAGTCTCATCTGACTCGGAAGCTAAGCAGTGTTTAGTCTGGTTAGTACTCTGGGAACTTGTATGAATAGTCTTGCAAAGCCTACTACCAGCCACACCGGAACCTTTCCATTGATGAACGCATGGTGGCCAACAAGGCAGGAATCGGGATGAAGCAGTACATGAAGGACAAGCCCACAAAGTGGGGATACAAGCTCCTCATCCTGGCTGACAGCTCCCGTGACTACACATGCAACTTCAGTGTCTATGTGGGGAAGGCAAGTAAACCATCAGGAAATGGCCTGAGCTTCGACACTGTTATCAGTCTTCTCTGGGCACAGGGTACACGGTGTACGTTGACAACTTTTACACCAGCTCACTGCTCTTTCATCACCTGCATAGAATTGGTTTAGGGGCCTGTGGAACCAACTGTGAGACCAGAATAGGCTTCCCAAAAACAACAGTCAATGCCCTGCCTTAAAAAAAGTGGACCGTGGTGACATACAATGGATCAGGGATGGCCCACTGCTGTTTGTGAAATGAAGGGACACACGAGGCATCACAATGTGCTCCGCTGTCCGCAAAGCTTACAGTCTGTGCAGCAGGCAGTCTGTGCAGCGTCATGTCAGAAGAAAGAATGGAACGTGATCCACCCAACAGATCCCTGTGCCTGAACCTGTGAAGGCGTACAACAAGTTCATGGGGGAAGTTGACTTGTCTGGCCCTCTCATAAAGTACTATTCTGTGACACAGAATACCAGGGGCCTCATGTATTGAATATATATACCATATTTCACGCTCACAGTCAGATGTACTAAATTTACTTGAACGTGAGAAAGTGCGTTCCCCCACGGCACTTTAGTTTCGGGCGTACGCCTTTTTTTTGTGCGTATATATTGTGTTTTTGTCATTTGGCGACACTTAGAGGCGATGCATTGAAATTACAACTAATAAGGTATCCTTTATGCACACATTGTAGTAAGCATTATTGGGTAAAAAAAATACAAATAATTAGACAATTTCATTGGCTTGCATAAATAATCATTTAACGTGTTTCCACTTAGCCTAGATTCTATAAAAATGCATAAAAGTTTGCGCTGGAGTTGTTGGAGTTGGCAACGTTGGCATTATTGGAAAATATTGCTAATGGCCAAATTCATTGAGAGTGCATTTTCCGTGACCATTATGTTTTTTGGCCCATGATGATGACTGGCTTATAAACCGTTTTAGATTTCCAAGAGCATAAGAGGATAAGAAAACAAGCTGAGCGCGTGACGGGTGGCTTCTTGGTAACTCATTTAAAGCATTTAAATGAAAGCATTTATTATCCATCTTAGAATAATACAATTTAAAACATGGGTAATTAAATGCTACGTGTATATAATATTAATAATAATAATAATAATTATTAATTAATAATTATTAATTATTATTCTAACATTATACTCTGCATAATTGTGGGAGGAGTCGTGGCAGGTGTGAGGTTTTCGTGCATTTGCGCTTGATTTCAAGTTGATTGCGATGTACTAAGAGAGAGTACGTGGGATTTTGTCTACGCACGTTTTGATAAATCCGGATTTTTTTGTGCGTACGGAACTTTTTAGGTCTGAGCGTACGGAACATTTTAGTAGGAAGTCCACGCAAGTCTTAGTACATGAGGCCCCAGGGGTTGACATTGTCGTGGTGAACAGCTTCATCACCAGCATCCATATACACATATTGTAAACCCCAATAATAACAGGTGTTTTTTTTAGTTCTGCAAACTCAAGTAACCCCTCCCTTTCCAGTCCTCTCTGTAGAGATTATCCAGGTGCATCATAACAGATCCAACTGAACAAAACACTATCACCTAAACCTCATTGTATTTTTTTTTTTTGTTTACTTTACAATACAAAGTTTCAACTTTTCTATATATTTCTGGTCTGCAACAATCTGCCCTCTTTTCAAGACTGCCACATCTGTTTATCATGTACATATTTTGAATGTCTTGTTTTTTTTTAAATAAAATATATACTAAATATACCAAATATACATATATAGTGGATGCACTTGGTGAGCAGCAGTCCTTCCACATTGGTGACCAAGTCTTGCCCATTATTGTGAACTGAAAGGCATATTAATGACTTCATTGGTTGGTTGATGCAGTTTGACAGAGTTGAAGTCTCTTTTCGTGGAAAAAGAGCCGTGGGAATTAAAGGCATTCGTGACCAGGCTGTGGGGGGACATGCTTCTAAAGCAGACCTGGGCATTGTAAGGCCCTCGAGCCACAACCGGCCCGCTGACTATGAGATGATGATGATAAATTATAAGGGAATAGTTAAATCTGTCGCGCTGTCCGCACCAAAAACATATATAATCCCGATCTAATCAAATAATATACACCAGGAATACAACTAGCGCCAGACTACAATAATAATATAAATAATATAATACAATATTATAAAACTTAGTTTGGTTAAATAAATGAAGATGAGTAAGGACCTGTAAAGTTAATCGAATATTGTCAAATATAAAGGAAAGTTTGAGGTTTTGATGAGCTGTTTCAATGACTTGAAACTGAAACTAACTGAAACTGAAATTTTATTATCCTGCACACTATCAGAAAGCCTTTGATTGTGTTTTAAATGAGTTTTTATTTTATATTAATTATTGTTTTATTCATCTGAAATATTTTATTGATTAAAAAGATATACATTCTTTATTTTTTATGTATCCAGTTTAATGATCTTTTTGAAGTGTCCTATTTTTCCTTTTCTGCGTATATATTTTATTCGTCTATAGTAAATATGTAGTAAATATAAGTAAAATATAGTAAATCAGTTTTTAGTTATTTCTAATCAACACCCACCCCCCACGATATCATCGTCCATCGCGATGTTTCCCTGTAAATACACTCAAAATTATTGATTTGCTTTGTGTCACACTGCAAGAGTGTGACTACTATGTTTATAATAATAGCAGAAGGAGAAGAGATTTAATCAAATGTTTTATGATTAAAAATATATCACCTGTCTATAGAGTTTGCTTGCTATCCAACTTTATTGGGTCAAAAATAAAACTGAGGCACAAAAGATTACTAGGCAAATAACTTTAAATCAATTTTTTTAGTGAAAATGTAGAGGTGGGTAACCCAGGTCCAGAAAGTAAAAATGCCACCCAAGGGCTTTGTACCAACCCCCTGAGCGGCTCTGCTGCAGATAAAAAAAAAACCTGGGATGTATTTTTACTCTCTGGACCTGGGTTATCCACCTGTAGTATTTTCCTGATGATTTAGTTTTTTTTTCCCGGGTGCATTGTACAATCTTACCTGGATTTATTACAAGTCACCATACTTGCATCGATTAACCCCAACCCCGATAATCAACAAGACACAGTACATACTTCGCAGAACACCGAGAAATTTCATAATTACATTGTAGACACAGTACACTGTCATGCATTATGCAGGGGCAGTGGAAATGATCAAGATAACAGCGGTAGGCGACTCATCGGGACTCGTGTGACGCTTACTGGGGGCAAATGAGATGATCACCACTGCACATGCGTACATCTCCGACACCAGCAAGTTGAACCCGCTGCAAGAATATCCCCTCACAATACACAGAGGGTGTCTTACTCGTGTGGGGAATGCCACTGGACTTGAGGATGACAACTGTTGGACATGTCAGAGGAAGAAGCCGCCCAGGGGCCTTATCTGCACATGTACTAAAGGATGCTATCACTCGAGCCCTCTCCCTGACACCCCAGTTCAGCCTAGGGTGCGTAGCCGGATTCAGTATCCACGTAATCTTCACCGCATTTCTAACAAGCGATTACATACTGAGGAGTAACGGTTTACTATACGTGGGGTTTATTGACAAATATCTTTCAGTTATGATTACTTATCTTAGTATCTATAATGACATAATCATTGTGTGAAACCTTGTATTCAATATGCATAACCAATACTCACATTGTATTTTACACGCATTTATATAAAAGATTAACCAATAATCACAATATATTCTTTATAGTAAAACACTGTTTGATCAAGCATGTGACTAACACAGATTCTATTATGACAAATTAACCCACATGATACATAAGGCATTTACTAACACATAGGATTTAGTATATGGCGGACTAACCACGCGTTACTAACACATTAACATATAACATATGAGATGTAGCTCAGGCTTGAAGTATTTTGTTTACTGCATGACCCTAACTAACGGTCATCAACTCGACTGGTACGGGGCTAAATTGCTACAGAAAAGGCTCTTAGATCAAAGCGGCCTTTTGGTGAGTGAGTGCCTCCCTAAAACCTCTGCTTCAAAGCGGGGGGTGACGCACACACACAGATAGTGCCATGATGTTCCATTCTGGAAGAACACAGTCAAGGTCAAACACTAGTGGTCCAGTCAGACACGTGAAACTTGAGTACTAACACGTGAAATTACGCATGCTAACATGAGCTAATCGTTAGTAACGCCTCATCAGCAGGTTTCACGTCATTTGGGGTATAAAACATGGAGTCAGATCAGAGGGGGGTCAGAACTTATGCTGGGACGGCTGTTAGACGGTCTTTTCATGTGTGGGTTCTCCTGAATATTCAGCACTTTGTAATAAATACTTGGTTTGCTTTCAACTTCACTCCACCTGTCTGACTCTCTCTATCAAACGAATACGCAGGGGAGTTTTACCCCGGACGAGAGGTGGGGGTAGCCCACCTTTCATTTTCTTTTCTACAACAATACCATTCTTGGATTACCAGGATTCAGGCAGTTGATCATACCCCCCTGGAGCACAGAGCAACAAAAGTCCTGAGTGTTCACCAACTCCTGATCGATCATAGGGCAAAGTTTTAGTTGTAATGTAAAAATCTTGAAGACTCTCGCAATCGAGGATCATCTTTGCACTTTTTGTTCAATACTTAACTGGCCGGTGTTTTCATTCTTTAACCAAGTGAGTTAGTGCCGCTCTCTACTATTTTTGTTAATGTTCTGGCATTGTAATTGTTTGAGGCAGGATCCACTGTTCGAGCTCAAAACCTGCTCCAATCCTTCCAAGGCGATGCCAAATTTTCAAACCATGAGCCAGATATCCGACAATGTTTTGTTACAATATTTTAAATAAAAAAGAAAATAGTTTTGATTAGCAGAACTCGACAGAACATCTGGGGCTGCTTGCCCGGATTCAGTGCTTGAAACAAGCCGATCTCCGGGGCTTGTATCGCGGCTTCAGTGGCTGGAATGACTCGCTCGCCAGCACCGTTAACCCGGCTTTTGGCTTTAAGCATAGCTAAATCGGCTCGTTTCACGGCACTGAAGCGGACCCAACAGCAGCTCGTTGGAGGATGGTGACACCATGTTAACAGTGCCCGGCTGGGTTTAGCCTAATAGTATATTATAGGTGTAACCTGGATTATTAATATTATTATTTAGATAAATTCAAAGCTTGGCTTTTAGCATAGCTAGCTAACTCTCCTGCTGTCCGTGTTTTAAAAAACAGAGCTAACTTCTTGTAAGTCAACTCCTCTTGGATTACGAGAAAGAACTGGACTTTTAGTCTCACATACGTGGAGGCGCGAACGAAGCCTTTATTTTACGAAGTTATTTTATAAACTTCAATTTTTTTCTTTAAGTGAACTTATTTAGTCAGACAGTTATTTGTTGTAATGTAAATGCAGTAAAAAAAATCAAGCACGTTCAAGCATTTTCTCCAAAATTCCAGCACTTTCCAGGCCTGGAAAACAGAATGATAAATTCAAGCATTTTCCAGGATTTCAAGCACCCGTACGAACCCTGTTAGTTGCAGGCTAAGATTTCTTCTCCACTCCTAACAACTACAACATTTACATTTTTAAAGACTAAGTTATGCTAATCTAACATCTGGAGCAAACACTGGCAGTGCCCTCGCTCAAACTTCGTACGACCTTCCCTTCTTCAGCACTGAACTCCTACTGTAACTACCCTAAAAACTGAGCTCTGTCTCACGGAGAATGTCCTGGAATATCAAACATACAGGAAAACATAACATGGAATTCAACAAACATTATCCCTGAATAAGGTTCATTTTGCTGAATCTGTAAATTCCATTGTTAAATTCAGTTCATGTTTGTTTCTGGTGGAACGTGTCCCAAGTGACAAAGTGAAACATTTGTGTAGGATAAGGTGTTCTGTCCGAAAGATTTACGATTTGCGCTTTTAATTGCCTTCAAACTGATTTGAGATGGAGTTTCTATCCTGTGTGAATGCGCTGGTGTTTTTTTAGTTTACTGTGTTCAGTAAAACTCTTCCCGCAGTCTGTGCAGTGATACGGTTTCTCTCCTGTGTGAATGCGCTGGTGTTTTTTGAGATTACTCTGTTCAGTAAATCTCTTCCCACAGTCTGTGCAGTGATACGGTTTCTCTCCTGTGTGAATGCGCTGGTGTATTTTGAGTTTACTGTGTTCAGTAAAACTCTTCCCGCAGTCTGTGCAGTGATACGGTTTCTCTCCTGTGTGAATGCGCTGGTGTATTTTGAGTTTATTGTGTTCAGTAAATCTCTTCCCACAGTTTGAGCAGTGATACGGTTTCTCTCCTGTGTGAATGCGCTGGTGTTTTTTGAGATCACTCTGTGTAGTAAAACTATTCCCACAGTCTGTGCAGTGATACGGTTTCTCTCCAGTATGAATGCGCTGGTGTATTTTGAAATGACTCTGTTTAGTAAAACTCTTTCCACAGTCTGAGCAGTGATACGGTTTTTCTCCTGTGTGAATGAGCTGGTGTCGTTTTAGATGAATCTGTTGAGTAAAACTACTTCCACAGTCTGAGCAGTGATAAGGTTTCTCTCCTGTGTGAATGCGCTGATGCAGTTTTAGAGTCCCCGGTCTATTAAAACTCTTCCCACAGTCTAAGCAGTGATACGGTTTGTCTCCTGTGTGAATGTGCTGGTGTGTTTTGAAATGACTCTGTTGAGTAAAACTCTTTCCACAGTCTGAGCAGTGATACGGTTTCTCTCCTGTGTGAATGTGCTGGTGTGTTTTGAAATGACTCTGTTGAGTAAAACTCTTTCCACAGTCTGAGCAGTGATACGGTTTCTCTCCTGTGTGAATGCGCTGGTGGTTTTTGAGAGTACTCTGTTTAGTAAAACTCTTGACAGAGTTCTGATGTTTCTCCATGTCGGGACTTGGCTTCATTTATCTGGTAAATGCAGCAAACTGTTTCTGCGTGTTCTGGAGATTCTTCAGGATGGCTTGTGCTTCACCTCTTTCAGCAGTTTAACATTGCACTTTGATAAATATCCTGGTTGTCGGTGATGAATTTCAGGAGAATATTTTCATTTCTGAAAAACACAAACAAAAATGCCATTGAATATAAAAAGCAGGTCAATAAACTGAAGAGAACTGCCTAAATCAGTTACACTATACAGACAAAACTACTTGGACATCTTCATATTACCATAAAAGGGAGGTGCTGGTGGTCTTCCAGCCACCTGTTTAGTGCCTTTATAAGGACTGCCCACTGTTCAGACACTCTTGATTCTGTTCTGCTCTCATAAGAAACTGAGAACTTAAGGAAAGAAAGAAATAAAGAAAGAAATAGTGATGTTGCCCCTTAATCTTAAGCTTTGAGGCATGTGCCGAAAAAACAACACGCATTACTTCGAATCACAGTGCCGATGCTTGATTCGTTCTACATTGATCACGTGACCAATGCTGTCCAAAGCCTTTTCCTTTACATTAATTTATAAAAGATCCCATACATATTAACTAAACCTGATTTTTTACAACTCCTGATAACAGTTCATTATTTTCCACCACATTAGGTTCAGGCTAACTTTTTTGTATATGTAGATAAAATCCTTTAAACAAAACAAAACAAAAAACACATATGAAAATTTGGTGAGAAATGTAAATGTTATTGTACTTTTTACCCAGGAAAACTGCAGCTCCACATCAATGGCTTAACTGATTTGTTTACTAAATCAATATTGCGTACATGGTGGCATATCACAGCATCGGGTCGAAGCTCAACTTCATCTGCAGAGCCGAGAGCAGCAGAAGCTCTACACCAGCAGATTCAGAGCAGCAGCTCCAAGACCTGCTGCAGTTTTACAGAAGCTAATGTTACTCTAACTAAAGCCTGTAAACCAGCTATCTGAACAAAATGTGTATTGTTTTTATTTTACATTACCTCTCTCTATCTAATAAATTAACATTTTCCCTGAATTTTTCATTCCACCTTAAATATCATCACTTCTTATTAGTTGTCCTGGAAATGTAGCTACACATCTAGTGAATAATAACTTTAACATTTCACATGTAGTGTTTTCTTTTTCCTGAGTATGTAATATTATTAGCAGTGAGGCCGGTTTGAAATGTATATGCTTTAGAGAGAGAGTGACCTCTCGACCCACTCTCATGTTTTTACGTTCTAGAAATGAGATCATTTTACGTTCTCCTTCTTCAAAACAAAGTAAAAAGCCTGTGAGATAAAAAAAAGTATTTGTGTAAAAAGTCTGTGATTTGTCTTCAGATGGGAAGAGTCAGACTTTAGTCTGTTAAAAGTCTTGTAGTCATGTAGTTGTACGGACAGCATAACACAGACTACACTGCTCAACATCACCAGACTGAAAGAGTTTTCACCTGTTTAAATACTTTGATTTGATTTGAAGATATTTTGATACTTTGAATGGTCCTCTGTGAAGAAGAAGAATAATCCAAATCGTGATCTGACCGGAGCTCTACAGCCAGTGTCATATCTTTGATAGTCCCCTCACATTCTGTACTGCTCTGCTGTGAGGTCAGTTCAGTGCGCTGTAGCATTAGCTAAACGCTAGCATTAATCTAATTACGAAACTTAAATGATCTTGTAATTCAGAGGA
Organism: Astyanax mexicanus; assembly: GCF_023375975.1. Taxonomy (NCBI): domain Eukaryota; kingdom Metazoa; phylum Chordata; class Actinopteri; order Characiformes; family Acestrorhamphidae; genus Astyanax; species Astyanax mexicanus. The sequence goes on along the minus strand of NC_064411.1, from coordinate 14,151,894 downwards.
TCTAGTGATGTTCAGGAGGAAAATGTACACAGATTAAAACGTACAGAATCCTAAACATGTGAATTTAGCACATAATGTGATAGAGACGAGTTTTTACAAAAACAGTTCAGATATGGAACCCCAAATATGGAAATAAACAACATGTCACTGACTTCAAAATGACACAACTAAAAAGGCCTATAGGCTCTTTTCACGCGGCTGCCATTTCTAATTGAAAGTGAGCCTGTGATGGGAGGAGGTAGAGTCCACACTCAACAATGGTGTGGAGCACATATCTTCAGCTCTTACCACATTTAACCACCAACAATCTATAAAAAAGGGCTGAAGAGGGATGTTTATTAACAAGAACAGTTTTGTTAAAAGGATACAGCAACTGTATAGAGGAGTACATCACTAATATTGAAGAAGTGTTAAGGTTTTAGCCAACATTAGCTAACCTCGCTAATGCTAGCTAGCTGGCGCTAGCCCGACTCTCCAAGCCCGATGAACAGTGCTGCTAATGCTGCTAACCCGACTCTATAAAGCCTGGTGAACATTATGTAACTATATAAATATATCATTCTGGAAACCTTAGTTCCTTAAAAAAAATTAAAAAGCATTAGCAGCACTGTTGACACGTACACTAGGTAACCTAGCTTTAAATTATAAGTTATAACTAGCTAACCTAGCTTTAATTTATTAGTTATAACTAGGTAACCTAGCTTTAATTTACAAGTTATAACTAGTTAACCTAGCTTTAATTTATTAGTTATAACTAGGTAACCTAGCTTTAATTTACAAGTTATAACTAGTTAACCTAGCTTTAATTTATTAGTTATAACTAGGTAACCTAGCTTTAATTTACAATTTATAACTAGCTAACCTAGCTTTAATTTACAAGTAATAACTAGCTAACCTAACTTTAATTTATTAGTTATAAATAGGTAACCTAGCTTTAATTTATTGGTTATAACTAGGTAACCTAGCTTTAATTTATTAGTTATAACTAGGTAACCTAGCTTTAATTTACAATTTATAACTAGTTAACCTAGCTTTAATTTACAAGTAATAACTAGCTAACCTAACTTTAATTTATTAGTTATAAATAGGTAACCTAGCTTTAATTTATTGGTTATAACTAGCTAACTTAGCTTTAATTTACTAGTTAGAACTAGCTAACTTAGCTTTAATTTATTAGTTATAACTAGGTAACCTAGCTTTAATTCATAAGTTATAACTAGTTAACCTAGCTTTAATTTATTAGTTATAACTAGGTAACCTAGCTTTAATTCATCAGTTATAACTAGCTAACCTAGCTTTAATTTATTAGTTATAACTAGGTAACCTAGCTTTAATTCATAAGTTATAACTAGTTAACCTAGCTTTAATTTACTAGTTATAACTAGCTAACCTAGCTTTAATTTACTAGTTATAACTAGCTAACCTAGCTTTAATTTACTAGTTATAACTAGCTAACCTAGCTTTAATTTACTAGTTATAACTAGCTAACCTAGCTTTAATTTACTAGTTATAACTAGCTAACTTAGCTTTAATTTATTAGTTATAACTAGGTAACCTAGCTTTAAATCATAAGTTATAACTAGTTAACCTAGCTTTAATTTATTAGTTATAACTAGTTAACCTAGCTTTAATTTATTAGTTATAACTAGGTAACCTAGCTTTAATTTACTAGTTATAACTAGTTAACCTAGCTTTAATTTATTAGTTATAACTAGGTAACCTAGCTTTAATTTATTAGTTATAACTAGGTAACCTAGCTTTAATTAATAAGTTATAACTGGCTAACCTGCAGCATTAGCAGCACTGTTCACAGGGCTTGGAGAGTCGGGCTATCTCTATACAGTAACTGTATCCTTTTAACAAAACTGCTCTTGTTAATAAACATCCCTCTTCAGCCCTTTTTTCTAGATCGTTTGTGGTTAAACGTGGTAAGAGCTGAAGATATGTGCTCCAGAACTGAACATTTACATTAATTAAATAATCAGAACCACAACATACCTGCACATACACAACAAAAATAATCCCAGACGATTATTAAGTATCTGAAACTGCACATATATCTATAAAATATGAAACAGAAGTAAATACAGCACATGAACACACATTTTCAGGCTCAGTCACATGTAGCGTTTTTAGTGCTGAAACGGCTGTACCTCAGAGCTGATAACCCGACCGGGGCAGAAATAATTAATTATTAGGCAAAATATGCTTCAATACCCGCTAAAAATGCACAGAAGAGTGACTAGAACTGACATAAGAGCTCATATTTTCTCTCAAAAATACTTATTTTTGCTTAAAACAGCACTTTTTCAAAGAGCTCCTCAGCTCTGTTTACCTCCTGCGCTGCATTCAAGCTCCTCTGGAGCTACGGGGGCCGCGGAGGGACAATTAATAAATAAAAGCACGCAGTTCTCTTGTTGGTGCAGGGAATTGTAGTTCAAAATAAAATCACAGAAAAATAAATTACCTTTTTACTGTTACAACACATCAACCAACCTCCAACAAGAGAGAGAGAGAAACTTCTCCATACCTTCTGTAGTTCAGCTGATCTTCCTCCGGCGCTCCAGCTACAGACCCCGGAAGCTCAGCCTCATCCAGGTTATGTAGAGCCCCGCCCCCTCCCCCGCTACATCACATTATACCCCATCACCGCTAGAGGGAGCCCGCGAGAGAGTCCTCAATGCATGGAGCTGAATGGAGCTAAACAGCTAAAACTCTCATTTAAAACACTGTTTAACTACTTCTCTGGAGTTTACCTTTAATTTTACAAAGTAGAACAAAGTATTTAACTGAAATAGGAAAGAAAATGTGCCTCTATATTTCCATTTTCTACAACAAATGTTTTATTCAGTAGATTTACTAGCATTACTGCTACTGATGCAGGAGTTACACACAGAGCTCGTTTAAAATAATTAAAACTGCAGTTCATAAGCTTTAATAATTATCTCTGTGGTGATTAAATAGTTTTAGTTCTATTTTTTTTAATAAGTACAATTCTTACTGTATAATGTTTCAAACATTTATAAATTATTATTTTGCTATTCCAGTTCAAACCTTTTTTTATCTAAATGTCATTTAAAATATTATGATTACATTTTCTTTACATTTACCTTCTTGATGTCCTGCAGATTCTTGAAAAGGAGATCGTACTGCAGCAGATCTTGTTTGTTGCTCACCTTGTCTAAAGTCTTTCTATTTATGTATTCTGAAAGCTTTCCATAAATTGAGGTCATTCACAGCTCCTCCCTGTAAAATCACTCTCTGACATCACAATGGACCATCCTGATTTCTGTATAGAAGGGTACTTCACACTTATAAACGCATTTGAAATTTCATATGCAAATATCATTTTAAAATTAATAATTATAAAAATAAAAGGATTTGTTTAAGAGTTCAGTGTCAGTGTCACAATTGGTACTCTAAAACAACAGCACTGATCTTTCCATTGTAATTAGTAAGTGTTATTTGTTGGAGTTTTACAAACAGACAATCTCTATAGAGGAAAAAAAAAACTCTGCTCTGAATCTCAAGCCACTTGACAGTCTGAAATGTATAAAAACGTATAAACATTTTTTTTATTCTAAAAAGTATCAAACATTTATAAATTATTAAAAAAAAAAAATTTTGAAATGTTTAATACTTTATAAAATATTTTTTTATTAATTTCATCTATTTCAACTATTTAATTCACAGCAGAGATAATTATTAAAGCTTTTAAACTGCAGTTTTAATCATTTTAAACAAGCTGTGTCTAACTCCAGCATAAAGGGGTAAGTTTTCTTTCCTATTTTAGTGAAATACTTTGTTCTACTTCGTAAAATTAAAGGAAAACTCCAGAGAAGTAGTTATACAGTGTTTTAAATGAAAGTTTTAGCTGTTTAGCTCCATTCAGCTCCATGCATTGAGGACTCTCTCGCGGGTTCCCTCTAGCGGTGATGGGGTATAATGTGATATAGGGGGGGAGGGGGCGGGGCTCTACATAACCCGGATGAGGCTGAGCTTCCGGGGTCTGTAGCTGGAGAGGAGGAAAAGCAGAATCAGCTGAACTACAGAAGGTACTCTCTCTCACACAAACTCTCACTCACTCTCCCTCAAAGGCAAGTGAGCGCTGGATGTTAATCTACACAGATTTCTCTCCTGAAAACTGTATATTTGGGTGTTAAGCGCTTCTGTTTATTTACAGTAAGCTTAGATTTACATATTCTTTCAGCACTAAGGCAGGAGCATTAGCATTAGCAAAATTAGCTTGTAAAATGACCCAGTGTTGTTACCAATACCACGCCTAACAGCTAAAGTTAATTATAAAGGAAAGGATTAACCATTACAGACAGCTTGCACATTATCCAACCATTTAGGTTATATACTAACAACTTAACACAAATTTAATGTGTTTAAAACATTCAGGCTGCTAATAGTATTTTATTGTTTGAAATTGCCTAGCTTAGCTTAGTTATCTAGATAGCTTTGGCTAGATTAGCTAAAGGTGGATAACCTTAACTTACCTTCAAAATTAATGTACCCCTCTATCCAGTTGCTGTATTTTTAAAAAAAAAATGTTATTCAATATTTTTGTGGTACATAAAAAGCACCACATATCTTTTTATGCAGAGATTTAAAAAAGTATTAGCAATAGCAAAATGTTTTATGATGTGATTTTTTAATGTGGTAATAGTGTTTAAGTGTTCATCTACAGTGGGAGCTGATGTGTGACATGACTGGCAGAGAGAAAAAGAGAACTGTTTAATAGACAGAACTGGCCCAGAATAGGGGAACAAAGTAGCTGATGATATCTATCTAGCCAATGTTCCCAGTCCTTTTTTTAACCCAAGTATCTAATGTTATCTAGCTAGCCAATGTTCCAGGTGCTTTTTTAACCCAAGTATCTAATGTTAATCAGCTAGCCAATGTTCCCAGTGCTTTTTTAACCAATTATTTGTTATCTAGCTAGCTAATGTTCCCAGTGCTTTTTTTAACCCAAGTAGCTAATGATAATCAGCTAGCAAGTGTTCCCAGTGCTTTTTTAACCAAGTATCTAATGTTATCTAGCTAGCCAATGATCCCAGTGCATTTTGAACCCAAGTATCTAACATTATCTAACTAGCCAATATGCCCAGTGCATTTTAACCCAAGTCCCAGTAGTTTTGTATGTATATTGTAACTTAATTAAGGCAGTTCTCTTCAGTTTATTGCCCTGCTTTTATTTAAATATTCTTCTTTGTGTTTTCCAGAAATGAAAAACATTCTCCTGAAATTCATATTTAACTAAGAGCAAAGTTAAACTGCTGAAAGAGGTGAAGCTGAAGCCATCCTGCAGAATCTCCAGAACACACAGACATTGTTTGATACATTTAACAGACAAATGAAGCCAAGTCCCGACATGGAGAAACATCAGCACTCTGTCAAGAGTTTTACTAAACAGAGTGATCTCAAAAATCACCAGCGCATTCACACAGGAGAGAAACCGTATCACTGCTCAGACTGTGGGAAGAGTTTTAATCTACAGAGTACTCTCAAAAATCACCAGCGCATTCACACAGGAGAGAAACCGTATCACTGCTCAGACTGTGGGAAGAGTTTTAATCTACAGAGTACTCTGAAAATACACCAGCGCATTCACACAGGAGAGAAACCGTATTACTGCACAGACTGTGAGAAGAGTTTTAATCGAAAGAGTACTCTCAAAAATCACCAGCGCATTCACACAGGAGAGAAACCATATTACTGCTCGGACTGTGGGAAGAGTTTTACTAATCAGAGTAAACTCAAAAATCATCAGCGCATTCACACAGGAGAGAAACCGTATCACTGCTCAGACTGTGGGTTGAGTTTTACTCAACAGAGTACTCTCAAAAATCACCAGCGCATTCACACAGGAGAGAAACCATATTCCTGCTCAGACTGTGGGAGTAGTTTTACTAAACAGTGCACTCTCAAAAAACACCAGCGCATTCACACAGGAGAGAAACCATATTCCTGCTCAGACTGTAGGAGGAGTTTTTCTGAACAGGGTCATCTCAAAAAACACCAGCGCATTCACACAGGAGAGAAACCGTATTACTGCTCATACTGTGGGAGGAGTTTTACTCAACAGAGTAATTTCAAAATACATCAGCGCATTCACACAGGAGAGAAACCGTATCACTGCTCAGACTGTGGGAAAAGTTTTACTAATCATAGGAATCTCAAACTGCACCAGCACATTCACACAGGAGAGAAACCATATTACTGCTCATACTGTGGGAGGAGTTTTACTCAACAGAGTAATTTCAAAAAACACCAGCGCATTCACACAGGAGAAAAACTGTATCACTGCTCAGACTGTGGGAAAAGTTTTACTCAACAGGGTCCTCTCAAAAAACACCAGCGCATTCACACAGGAGAGAAAACTATTGCAAATTTGTCCCACAGCAATAAAAAGCGCAAATCATAAATCTTTAGAACAGAACACCTTATTCTACACAAATTTTTCACTTTGTCACTTGGGACACGTTCCACCAGAAACAAACATGAACTGAATTTAACAATGGATTTTACAGGTTCAACAAAATGACTCTTATTCATGGATGATGTTTATAGAATTTAATGTTATGTTTTCTCGTATGTTTGATATTTCAGGACATTCTTCGTGAGACAGAGCTCAGTTTTTAGGGTGGTTACGTTATGAGTTTAGTTCTGAAGAAGGGAAGGTCGTTTGAGCGAGGGCACTGCCAGAGCTTGCACCAGATGTTAGATTAGCATAACTTAGTCTTTAAAATTTAGATGTCGTAGTTTTAATTTATTAATTTATTAATTTAATTTTCTGTAAACATTTCAGTGCTTGTGCTTAGAAGGTTTTGAATGCATTTAATCTCTTTTCTAGTATATACAGACTTTATTATTTCCATTAATTTCTAGTATCTTCGTTTTTGCTCTGTTAGTTGCCCAAGATTAGCATAGTGTAGCTTAATGCTATTAACCAACAGGCCCCTCTGTATGAAAGGAGAAACACCACCTGAGGAACTCCAGAGTGTGCTCCCAAAAGTGTGACCCAGAGCCACAGAGAGACGACACTGTGCTAGGTACTGCCGTGTGGACCGGAGGAGCATCCATACCCGCAGAGAGGCCAACAAAATCCTTTCCAGAGGTTAAATAAAACGCTCCAGCTGTAGTTCCCATACTGAAATCAACCCACTCCAGGCTTGTGTAGCGCAGTAAGGTTGCAGGCTCATTCACTCCCTCTGATGGTGTTCTCATTTGTCTATGGTTTAGTCTGATTAAAAATCTGTTAGCATAGAGGGATATAGAGGGATATTTGGTAGCGTTTTAATACTCAAGTTTTATACTCTCTTATCATTCCCTTATTGAGTATTATATGTTGTTGAAGTTTTTTTATCCTCCAAATTTACTAAGAATATCCAAATCATCAAGTTTCTTAATATTTTTTATCCACTACCAACAATTATGTTTGTGTTGCTTCACCTCTATATTTACTCATCTCTGTGGTTTTATAAACAGATTTTATATTGCAGATCTGCAATCTCATTGTGTTTTCTCAACATATGTTTGACATGAAACCTATAGGCCTGAGATGATCTTATGTTATTATTTGTTAAATATAGTCCAGTGTGAAATGGATTTGGGTTGAAATGAAACATATTAGGCATTTTCACATTTGAATTTCAGAAAGAAATTGATTTAATGGTTCAGGCTTTAAAGGGTTAGATATACAATTACTTCCAATGGTAGAGTAGCATGTGTGTTTAACGTGTATTCATATGTTTTTTTGTAATTGTGAATGCTTGTGGTTTGTGTTGTTCTGTTTTTTGAAGAGCATAGCCATTGACCAATTACACTTAATTACCAAAATCTACATTTGATTTATTGACCATTTTTTAATCTGTATCTAGTCTAGCTAAATGTCCAAACAAAGTATTTCCTGTTTTACTGACCATTATTATTGATAGCTAGCTTAGCTAAATATCCAAATAAAACATTTGTTGTTTAACTGACCATTATTATTGGAAGCTAGCCTAGCTAAATTTACAAACAAAGCAGTTGCTTTTTTTTACTGACCAATGTAAATGTTTCAGTACTAGTAACAGTGTTTCACGTCTGGTAAATTTGTTTTATTTCTTGCAATTTTTTTTTTTCTAAATGTAATTTGTGTTCTCTTTCAAGCTTTCATTCGGTATCTCAGTATGGGATACGCCCCTCTCGCATATTCTCATGTAGCCCGGCTAAAATATGTAAAACTCCCTAGTTCTTAAATAGCTACACTTATAAATACAATAATAAATAAAATAATATAAATTCATAGTAATGGTTTAAAACGTACTCACAGGCTCAAAATAGTCATTGTGTTTGTGTAAATAGTTTAAAAAGAAAACAAAAGCCGCACAGAGTACATATTTCATGTATTTTCTGTGTTAATGCAAGAAGGTTACCTAAAAGTGATTAAGGGATCTACTGAGGGAGAAGTGTACAGGTGAGGGTGGAGTAGAGGATGGGAACGGGCCCGCCCACGGGACGAGAGAGAACAGCGGAGATGCGGGAGTAGCAGCGCGGGAGAGGCGAGGAGGATAAAGTTCCTCACAGGCTGAACTAAATTCACTAATAATCAGTATTAATTAAACTAACCGGTAATTTTAAGGACACTGAAGTCCATACTGAGAGTGTGCTGGTGGATGAAGCTGGGATAATCTCTCTATAAGTAAAGTTCTGTTAGCACTGTTAGCTTAGCCAGCTCGGCTAGCTGTGTTTAGCCTCGTGTATTAGCTGCTCTGCGCTAGCCGTGAACTCTCCGCTGCAGCGCCGCTCCGACAGACTGTTCCCCGGACTGACTCGCGCTCTCTCCGCCTCCACTGAACACCAGGACCGCTAACACTGCTAACCAGAGAGCGCTCTGAGTCCCCGCGTGGATCAGAGTTCCTCTGAGGGAAAACGCTCCGTGCTGCAGGACCCCGCGCTCTGCTCCCGCTCATATTCACTGAATCTGAGGTAAATCTGAAACTCTTATTTCTGCTCGTTAGAGTAAAGCGGACATTAAGCTCCGAACCAGACCTGCACCGTTTAGTTCTGTTCATTTAATCAATAATTCTGTTCTTTATGAGTGTGTTCTTTAGAGTGGGCCCACATATTTAATTTAAGATGGTATTTTATTTTACAAACTAACTTTAAAAGGTAAATTTCTGATTTAGGGTTTAAATATATAACTGACAGTGTAGTTCTGATAGAAAGAAAAAAGGGGTATATTAACCTAAAATCAATCCTACAGCTAAAATCTAAGATACTAATTCTAAAATAAGATCTAATCCTAAAACATAAGCCTGAGCAAAAATAATCATTAAAATAATTGGTTATTTAAATAATTGGGGTACTGTTTAAAATATAAAATTTTCATTTGTGTCTTAAATATACATATGGGTATTTACACACTATATTTGTACTATTGCATCTAAAAATGTACTAAACTGCTCTGTCTTGAAAAGATATAACTTGTTGATGGAAGCCTGCTATTAATGTATTTTTTGTTAAAAGTACTAAAAAGGACACTCGATTCTAAGCCTTATTTTGCCCTACCGATTTGATACACTCAGTAAACTACTGGCTATTTTTATATACCTGTGTGATAGTCCTTTTATTGTGTTTTATATTTTCTATTATTTTATTTAGTTTCTACAAACATAGAGAAGGGAAAGAATAGATAAATAACAAAAGAAAAGAAAGAAACCTAAAAAGAAATGTGGAAAAATAGCTAAAACAAACCAGCATTAAAAACTAAAAGGTTAACAAAAAAATAAAGAAACTGAAAACATACCAAAGATCATAAAGATCACCTTGAAGGTGGTTAGAGACTAGAAGTTTAAAATGATTTAGTGACACCAGCGAGCTGAGCTTTAGAGTTTCCTGTAGTGAATTCCAGCTTGCTGGTTCACTGTAATGAAAAGCAGATTTTCCCAGTTCAGTTAAAACTTTCGATGATCCAGTTACTGGAGTGAGTCTGATAGGTTGTGTTATTTTTAATACGTTTTTGTGAGATGTTTTGAAGGATGGCATATAGTGAGGAAGTTCTTTTTAAAACGAAAATAAACCAGTGTGTTCCTGGTGCACAGCAAGAGAAGACCATCCAACTTTTTTATAGAGTGAACAGTGATGTGTACCAGTAATGAATCTTAGCGCCGCATGATATACAAAATCTAGTGGTTTGAGTGTAGTTGCTGACACATGTCTGTAAATCACATCACCATAATCTAGCTTAGATAAAAACGTTGCTTCCACAAAACTTTTTTTCTTGTGTGCACTGGAAAGCATGATTTATTTCTATATAGGAAGCCGAGTTTTTGCCTTAGCTTACCCGAAAGCTTGTTAATATGGTGCTTAAAAGTAAATTTGTCATCTAGCTAGGGGTGGGCGATATGGCTCTAAAATAATATCACGATATTTCAGGGTATTTTTGCGATAACGATATACTTGGCGATTTAGGAAAACTAAAAGAATTAATTAATTTCAGGAATATAGTATAATAGTATAACAGTATAATCATAATGTGGAAAAATAAATAATATAGCATAAAATAATATAATGCAGCAAAAAATATTGCAGAATATTTAGTGCATGCATGTCGTCGCTGTCCAATGAAAAACACTGATCTCCAAAACAGAAAAAACCTTGTAAACTTTCAGTGGATGTCAATGTAAAAACAGTTTATTTCAGGTCATTTTGAAGAGTTTCTATTGGTCTATGCATTACGAATTTTTGGCACAGTGTAAGGGACAGTTTGTTTGTTCAAATTATGTAGTAAACTAAAAATGAACAAAAATGGAGATAAGTGTTTTTCATAGGACAGTGATGATATAAACCGCTAACTAAAACAATTATACAATTAATAAAATTAAAACTTCACAGTAAATAATAGACTACTTTTAAGACAGAACATCCCTATTATCACAATATGGATTTTTAATATCATGATATTTCTGTGTCACGATATATTGTATACGATATAATATTGCCCACCCCTACATCTAGCCATATGCCAAGGTGCTTATATTCATTAACTCTTTCCACATTAGAACCCTTTAAAGTTGTAGTTTTAAGAGTATAGTTGTAAAGGTGCACGGTGTAGTCCACCTTGGCTGTGGGTGGAGATACAACCTATCTGATACAAATGTTCTAGACAAACCTGCATCAGCTGGTCCTCAAACAACACTAGTTGCCCTGTGGCATCAGCAATAAAGCAACTTCAGTACTTTATTGAAGACAAAACATAACCTAAATTAAAATAAAAACATGCGCTGTAACAAATGGAAATCAAAAATTAGTTCACAGAGCGATAGGGTAAAGTTTACATGTGTCTTGTTAATCATTTTATGTACAATATATGTCAAAAGTGATCCGACTGAACCATGTTTCTTTGATATATCTTTGGAACAAGTTCATCATTAATAATGTTCTATTCCAAGAATGCAGTAAATATCTTCATTTTTCTTTCTCTTTTTTGTTTGTTAATAAATGATCCATCAGGCTTACACACATGGATCAGACACATGCATTTCACAGCTCCCGTTGTGAAGTATTTTCTCAATAGTTCCAACATAGTTCTACTTTTTATACATTCAGTACATAAAATAACTGTACATAATATTTGAATAGGTTTAGGTTACTTAGGTTTAAGTGAGCACATTAATTGTCAGAGAGTTACAGGTAATTATTATTAGCTAGCTAGCTGTTGACATTCGATTTTAGTTAGCAAAATTTTTGCTAAATAACCTGCCAATGAATTTAGCTAATGCAGCTTTAATTAAAATATGTAATAACTACAATAGACTACAGGCCAAATATAATAGAATATGTGAACAGCTAGCTAGATAATAATAATCACATGTAACTGTTTAACATTATGTTAAAGATGATTGGTTGAAACTCCCTCTGCATCTGTGGTGTCTGGGTTTGGGTCCACCTATTTAGTAAACCTGAAATTCTCACAGTATGATTGTGTGCAAAATGAGAAACAGTTTGCAAATATGAATTAAGTATTTGCCCTCACTCACTACTAAGTAATATCCTTGTAATATTCAATCATGAAAGACAGAAAACAAAGAAAAAAATCAGCCAGCATGAAATTATCTGGGAAATGAATGAGGGTGATTTCTGACCCTTGTGGCCCTATGATAAATCCTGCGCAAATAGCAGGCTTGCACCAACACTGTTAAAATAGTGTCAGAGTTTGTTTGTGAAACTGTTTTTATTAAATGCTGCGGAGCTTTAAACGCGCGGATGAGCTCGCGTTCACGCTCGGGTTCAGTCTCGCGTTCACGCTGGGGTTCAGGCAGACAATCTAAACTCTAGTATGCAAAACTATATTATTATTTTTATTAAATTTTCCATTCTTTTAAATAGCAGGATACTTTGAATTTTATTTCTCAGCCCGGACGAGACCCGGCCCGAGGAAAGTAATGGAAAATCTCGGGTCAGTCCAGGCTCCAGGAAATAGTCATCTGTTTTTTAATACTATTTTTATTTTATATAAAGCTACGGCCTGATAATCACCATATAACGAATAACGAACGAAATAACGAAAACTGAAAGTTCCCCTTAACTGAAACTAATAAAAACGGTAATTAAAAGAAAAAAATAAAACAAACTGAAATTACAGTATCCACTACAGCAGCTTAATAGCGGGTGATGTTGTTCCGTTTCTGCTCGCGAAGGGGAGCAGGGGTTGCGGGGTGCAGCGCCTCGCGGTCCGTGGAATTGCTTATATTTACAGCGCTCCAGCTAGCTGCGAAATAATGACAGAAAACTCTGAGGAAACTGCAGAATTCTGTATGGGATTAGAATATGAACGTGAGTGACATAAAAAAACTGTTTTGTAGAGAAATAGGAGATGAGGAATATTTAAGGAAACAGCTGTAACTTTGAGTATCTCACACTGAACACCCCATGCTGCAGGATAAACTGATAAATCTGATTATTTCGGTGGTTGGTTGGTTAGTATAGGGATTTATTGTCACTTCAGCACAAATGTGGCTATTTGTGGCGATAATTTTGGTGAAAATTAGTGAAACCTGTAGAGTTTATTGAGTTTTTGCTGTGTGATCTCCTCAGTGAGAAGCCCCACCCCATAACCAATCAGGGAGCTCTAACTGCTTACCACTCCTACTGCTCTTTCATTGTGAATGCGCAGAATGTCTTAAACGTCCGTTTTTCAAAGTTCAGGCACGTCACGTGGTTAATATACCGTCACTATTTTACAATACCGTCACCATATTTAAATACCGTGGTATACCGAAATACCGTCATACCGCCCAACCCTAGACCAGACCCTCGAAAGGGTAGACGTCATCCACAATGGCTGGAACTTCTTGAATCTCCGTTGAGCCTGTAGTCGTCAGATGTAGTCCCCCTTGGCTACGAGTAGAGATAGCAGAGTAGAGTAGCTTCATTTTGCCAGTGTTGTCAGCAATAATGCAGCCTTTCTTTTCCAGATTTGTGCCGAATGCATTCACCACTTCTGGAGGAACACCACCTTTAAATCTAGACTCTTCTAAACATTTCTATTTGCTCAAGCGTTTGAGTAATGTCTCATTACAATGTCTTCCTCTTACAGCTTATCCAGCAAATATAAACCCTGTCCTAATCATCTGCTTTCTCTTTCTCTCCCCATGTCCTGAGCTGCTGCTACCAGTGCCCATCCCACTCCAGCAGAGTTTTATAAAACCATTCTAACCCCTTTTTCGTCCCTCCCCTCTCTGTTCTCTCTCTCTCTCTCACGTGCTGAGATGCCGGGCCGGCCGGTCTGCCTGGATGTGTCCACTTCAGGAATCAGCCCTGCTCTTCTACTCATCAGAATCATTACACAACCTTTCTAACTCCTGCTTTTTGTTTCTCTTCCTATCCTCTCTGTTATCTATCTCTTTTACATGTATGGAGATGCCCTGTTCCTGATGTTCCCAGCCTGGCTCTCCACTGCCCGCTGTGTTGTACTCCAGCTCTGCAACCCAGCACTGATTAACATTAACACACTCAGTATCTGTTTCTGTATTAGCCATAGCTCTACAGTTTGTGCCCATCACATTCTTATATTCATAAATTAGTACCTGTTATATTAGCCATAGTTCACATTAATTCTCTGTACTGTTTTGTTCTGTTTTTTGTTTGTTATTTGTTTGTACTGAGCGAGTCAACCCGAGTAGGATGGGTTCCTCGGACTGAGTCTTGGTTCCTTCCAAGGTTTCTTCCTCTTAAAGGGAGTGTTTTCTTGCCACTGTGTCACCATAAAATTGGCATCTCTGTGGTGCTGCTCATAAGAGGCGTTGACCTGTTTTTCCTGTAAAGCTGCTTTGTGACGACCTTTGTTGTAAAAAGCGCTATATAAATAAAATTTGACTGAATATTGAATACAATGAACAATGTTACACAATGTTCAGCAGTTATCATTTGATAACCCTCTGATTTGCTTATTTAATAGGACAAATATTTCTAAAATGTTACACTGATCTACAGATAGGTAGTTGTATTCCTGGTGTATATTATTTGATTAGATCTGGATAATATATGTTTTTGGTGCTGACAGCGCGACAGATTTAACTATTCCCTTATAATTTATCATCATCATCTCATAGTCAGCGGGCAGGTCTGCTTTAGAAGCATGTCCCACCACAGCCTGGTCACGAATGCCTTTAATTCCCACGGCTCTTCTTCCACGAAAAGAGACTTCAACTCTGTCAAACTGCATCAACCAACCAATGAAGTCATTAATATGCCTTTCAGTTCAAAATAATGTGCAAGACTTGGTCACCAATGTGGAAGGACTGCTGCTCACCAAGTTCATCCACTATATATGTATATTTAGTATATTTAGTATATATTTTATAAAAAAAACAAGACATTCAAAATATGTACACGATAAACAGATTTGACAGTCTTGAAAAGAGGGCAGATTGTTGCAGACCAGAAATATATAGAAAAGTTGAAACTTTGTATTGTAAAGTAAACAAAAAAAATTACAATCAGGTTTAGGTGATAGTGTTTTGTTCAATTGGATCTGTTATGATGCACCTGGATAATCTCTACAGAGAGGACTGGAAAGGGAGGGGTTACTTGAGTTTGCAGAGCTAAAAAAAAAACACCAGTTATTATTGGGGTTTACAATATGTGTGTATGGATGCTGGCGATGAAGCTGTTCACCATGGCAATGTCAACTGCTGGGGCCTCATGTACTAAGACTTGCGTAGACTTCCTACTAAAAAGTTCCGTACGCACAAAAAAATCCGGATTTATCAAAACGTGCGTAGACAAAATCCCACGTACTCTCTCTTAGTACATCGCAATCAACTTGAAATCAAGCGCAAATGCACGAAAACATCATACCTGCCACGACTCCTCCCTCAATTACGCAGAGTATAATGTTAGTATCTGTAACAAAAAAAATTCTAGGAACTATTAAAATCAATAAATCCTTTTTTTTTTACTTTAAATACATTTATGAAGCCTATACCTATGTAAGAAGTGTAAATCATCCTTTACACACAATAAATTTCTTCATTTCTGTATTGGTATTAAGAACTGTATATAAGGTGTATATACCTTATATAAGGTGTATGGCTATACATATGCCTATTGGGTTCTGTCTTTTCTTCTCAAATTAATGCACTGAACTGACGCAGCTCTCTCTAATGAACGTCAGTCGGTAACAGATGCTGTAAATACTAAATGCCTCTTAAGAATATTTTTTAGTTGGAGGACCATTGCTGTCTTAGAACTCCAGGCCAATATTTAATAAAAATATATTTGTTTAAAAATTACAAAAACATTATTGGAGACAATCAGTGATTTTAAATTATTGAATTATTGTCCAGCCTTAAGTATTATGTACATATTATGTACATAATACTTAAGGCTGGACAATAATTCATATTCAATATACATATCAGTGGTGTGCAGTAAGGCCTCTAAGGGCTGACCAAATGTGCATGTAAATAATTACTTATTTTTTTATCAGGATGTATATAATTATTGCAAGTGTAAGCATTTATTTTATAGATTAACTAAAAAAACAGCAACTAATTCAAAGCATTAGTCTGTGTTTTTCGTTGCTATAGGACTGTATGATTGACAGCGGTACTGACCAATCAAAGCTCTTTAAAATGTCTTCTGCTCACGTGTCCGCGGACCCTTCTCCTGATTTTGAGAAGGGTGTAGTAATGAGTCTATTAGAAAAGTCTTAGGACAATCTAACCAATAAGACTCATGCTTTTCACTCCGGGGGCGGGGCCATGGCTGCCTAGCCCCTTCTCTGCGCTCGGATGAAGGGGTCAGGCTACGCGCATTGATTAGTAGTAAAACGGAGAGCGCATGCTGGATTAATTAAATATTTAGCTAACTATCATGGAAATAAGACAGATATTGTGTCATATTATATTAAAAAGCCTTTTTAAAGGCTGCCTTTCAATGTGAAACTAAGTAATATGCCGTGTGACTGGTGATTTTTGTGTGTACTTAATGTTTTGGCTGCTCTGGCATCCTGTAGAGATACAAATGAGTGATATTTGTTAAACGCCTGTACTTGTAGGAACATTAAGCATTTATTGTTGGGTCTATTGTATGCTTTTGTAGTTTGTAGCTGTATTTGTGGACTGTTTATGTGTATTAAGTTCATATAACTCAGTCAAGACAGAGTATATATAGTTATTGTAGAATTTATCAATGTGTCTGTCGGGCGGGGGGATGTTGGGGTTAAGGGCAGGGCGGGTGGTTGCAGAAGGGGTACCCACTATATTCACGACACGCCACTGATATAATATATATATATATATATAAATATATATATACATACATATATATATATATATATATATATATATATATATATATATATACACATATATATATATATATATATGTATATATATATATATATATATATATATAATGTTACGGTCACTGACTTAAGGGACTTCTGTATTGCTACCACTCACTCGAATTACGTTGCCTTCTACGGTGTAGTACTGCTCGCCATTCCCTGGCTTCTCAAATTTGACGGAGAGGGGGCGTACGGCGCGGTCGCACCGTGCCTCTAAGTCAGTGGCCACGTGAACACTAGCACATTTAAACACAGCAGTGGAAGAGCTGACGAACAGCTTAAACTCCCCATAGCGGGTGGTTAGGTTGTAGTTTTTTTAAAATGTAGGACTGTCCTTCTTCCATTAGAGAACAATCGCCACACACGTAGCCACTGACTTCATAGCAGTAGCGACAACCGCGCCGTCCACCACCTGCCAACCCTCAGCCCGGGGCACCAGGACTTTGCTAACGCACTTCACCCGGATGGGTGACTCCTTTTTGTAGGGCGTCGTCGGGCGGGAAAACATTCTGTGTAACGAAAAGAGCACAAACATACAAAATAACATGTTAATATTATTTTATTCACTATGTTTCACGTAATTTATTGTATACCCATGATTTAACAGTCCATATGCAAAAATATTATGTGTTGATTGGTTGGAAGAACAATCCATATTATTAAACTGTTTTGGAACTAAGTGGGGCTATTTTGCTGTTATTGTTCTGTGTATGTGACGCTTAGCACTGATTAATTATTACATAATAAAAAATAATATGAAAATAATCTAAATATATATATTTTAATTGCTTGGTAGAGATGCGTGACGTTGTTTCCACCCGGACACTTTAAAATGGGGAAATGTACAAAGTTTTGCCAAAAAATCTTACTAAAAATCTTCCATTTATTTAAAGAAGATCTTGGGAAAACGTGTCAGTACAGAAACAGTCGTGCTGATTTTAGTTGTGGACCTGAGAAAATTAATCATAAACGGTAAGCTTTTCATATTCTACTCCAGCTTGCTTAAATAATATGTGCAGGAGGGTTTAACTATATTTACCATGCACTTTAACGCGGCCTAAACACTATTTTCTCTACCCTAAAATTAGACCAGCCGATCCAGACCAGCAGCTCCAAGGCGTGCTGTAACTTTTAAAAAAGCTAATGTTAGATGTTACTAAAGCCCGTTAAAGAAGATTAATTTACGTTAGTCATTTTGTAGTAGCTCACAAAGCTAGATAGCGCAACATTCCTTTTTCACGTCGCTAGCTGGCGAACAGCTAAAGCTACAGGGCGCATTGGAACTACTGGTCTGAATCTTCAGGTCTGGAACTTAAGCTGGTTCTCTGGCTCTATAGCAGTGGTCTCAATCTCATTCTATCTGGGGGCCGCTGTAGGTAGAGACTGGGTGAGGCTGGGCCGCACAGGACAAGAACACGTATTTTATTCAACACATTCTGCCATGCCAGGTGTTCTGTCAAGTGATGCTACCCATCGATACGCGCTTTCTAAAGACACTGCGCATGTGCTAACCTACATTTGTATTATTATTTCAAGTGTACTATAATAATTCTGTTTTTCTAATATTTTTTGTTCATTTAATAACCTGGACTCACTGTCATTACATTGTCAAAGTGTAATGGCAATTAATAATAATAATAATAATAATAATAATAATAATAATAATAAAATATTATCTTAAAATAAAAAAAAAGATTATAATAAACTCATACTACCATAACTTTACCCTGATACGGTGGTTTAGACTATCCAAATATAGTACATGAACTTCTGCTGGAAACATGCTCTAATATTGTGCTACTTTTGTGCTTTTACCTTTAAATATACACAAAAGGGTAGCACGGTTTGTCAGGGTAGCACAAGTCGACAGAACACCAGATCTCTCGTCTCGCCGTGTGGGCGTATCTTGAATCCAAATAAGGCAACAGGTGTATATATATATAACAGTAAATTATCATAATGTAACTTAAGTTCGTTACTTACTTGAGGCTCAGTGACCCTAGCTTGCTGACCTAACGGACGGACCTAGCTCAGACTGACTGACTCGGTGCCAACCCTGATATTTATATGCCCAATGAAAAAAGCAGAAAGTGCACGAGATATATATATTTATTTATATAAATAAATCTATCATGTATCATATATCATGCTAGCTCTCTCTAAAAAAAACAAAAAAAAACATATATTTTAAAACTACATTCAGCATAAAAAACATTCACTACTCATATGTCCTAAACCGAACTCTACCAATCAGAGACATGGCTTTACGTTTGGTAATGAAGGTTTGAATGGATGGGCTACACTGAAATAAAAACATTTTTTAATAACCGTAGAATAAAAAAAATGTAAATCTTTTATGTAAAAAAGAAAATACCTGAAAGTCACAGTAATAACAGTTGTTTCAATAAATCTTCTGTAAAAGCACAGTCGAATTCTGTAAATTAAAATGTTATTTGACTCAACTGTGCAGTTTTTTAAGGGGTTTGAATGTTAATTTATATGGAGGACCAAAATTGAAAATGAATAAATAATTATGTAAAATAAAAGTAATATGGCAATTAAATGGGTAAAGAATAATAATTATTAATATCAAAACAAATACATATGCATAAAATAAATATCTTAATTGTTAGTTATGGGTTTCTTTATTAACATCATATAATATTTCCTTCATTTGTTTAATTTTTTACATAAATATTTATTTCTGCATTCATTTTTTTCTGTATTTATTTATTTCCCTATTTATTTAATTTTGTATTTATTTATTAAAATAAATTAAACAGTGTTAATAATGAAGCCCACAAATGATAAATTATGGTATTTATTTTTATGTATATATATATTTATTTTTATATTCATTATGATTATTATTTTTCATTTTAATCACCATATTACTTTTATTAAGTGATTTTACTTAAGTTTTTATTTATTTATTTTATTTTTAATTTTGGCAGTTTTGGTCCTCCATAAATTTATGGGGTCTCAGTGTAAAAACACACCCACTAACATATAAACACAGTCTTTGGTGTAAAAATACAGACCAGTAAAGTAGTTTCACATTTTTTACATTTTGCTGTAAATAAGAAATAACACACATTTAAAAAACAAAAAACAAAATGGAACACAGATATAATCTTCAGTTTCACTGTTTAATTAAGTTTCAGGGCTGATTTACCCTAAATTATTATTTAGTTAAACACTGTTATGTTCACAAGCATTTATTGTCCAATTTCAGCTGGAGTGTATTGTGGCGGTGCAGTAGTGTATCTGTGTTTTTATGGGTGTTGTAGCCTGTTTTATAAAGGTATGTGTACACTGGCACTTTTCTTCAACTCATGTGGACGTGCTGGATCTCTCTGCTCCCATGTGGGCGTATCCGTGACATTTTTAAATTTTAAAAAATTTAAATTTAAGATTTAAAATTTTGAATTAACCTTGTTGTAATCAATAGTTCCATAAATCCATATTCCGGCTTTTTTAGTTTCTCTTCTGTGGTTTAAAGGCTCCTGTGGTGTGTGTGTGCGAGGCTCACCTGTCTCAGCCTGCTGTTGGCAGCCGATTGGCTGGACACAGCGTGGCGGCTGGATTCATTTGCACAAAGTTAAGCTTTGCTGAACTTTTTCGCAGGTGCGTTTATTGCAAAGGTGCATGCACAGCAGCATGTGGCGGGTCTAAATGGGATGCAATGCAGACCACCATGATGTAGTTTCATAGCAGGTTTATCCATATGACTGGGTTTAGACAATATGGATTATAAGTGGATTGAGTGTTTCTCGGTGCTGTAAGCAACTGATCATCCAGTTAATAAACAGATTTTGGTAATAGGCATGTAGTTTATGACTGTATATCTTAAAAAATGCAACAATGTCTGTGTTTTAAAGTGGACATGAAATGCTTCAAGTATTTAGTTTAATTCACAAGATGTATTTTCACTCTAACAAATCTTATAAGTTTGACAGCTGTCAGTAAAACGGAATTAAAATAATAATCAATCTAAATGTCATTTTTTGCCCTTTCCAATAATGTAACAGATCTTGTGTTCTACAATAAAATAAGTTCATTCATCTGAATACAATTAAAAACCCTTACCAGAAAAGAGTACAAACATATTTAATAAAAAAATTAATAACAGTAAACAATGTCCAAATGAGAAAAATACCTTATTTGGTGTCAAAAGATGAAAGTGATTCCAGACAGTGGAAAACTTCCTGTTTTGATCCATGATCTGTGAGGTCATGAATACAGTCACTGTACATGATACATGTCGATACAGTTTGTTTCCTTATAAACACAATTTGGCACAGCACATCCAAACAATACACTTCCTGTATCGGTCACGTGATTTTTGTTTAAAGCAATACACGCACCAATGCAGGGTTCCACTCTTGTGCGCTCGGCACAGTGCTGACACACCAGAGTCGTTCGTCCCATCACTACAGAGTACTGCTTACAAGCTTTAACAGACTTTGTTACTTTTTATTTTTCTTTATTTTCTTTTTTGTTTCTATTTTTTTCTTGTTTGTTAATGCGTGCAAAAAAAAAAAAAAAACACAGTGAAGTCACTGGGATTTGGAGGTACCTAGCCGTATTCGACTCTTTGTGGTGAAGCCCGTCTCCAGAAGTTCTGGTGTTGGACTGGAGTGGTCAGAAGGTGTAGCTTTTGGCGACATTATCGTTTTGGGATAAAAAAGAAGCATGGCTGCTGTGGCAGACAGTGAGTTAAAAACCCAGATTCACACTGTCTTTATCTTCACTCGTGCTGCTGGATCTGTCTGTTGGTCATTCTGTAATAGAACCATGAACTGTTATGCACAGATTCCTTTTTCTTAAATATTTTCTACAATATTTTGAAACACTCAGCGCTATAATCTTTCCTCTACTTACTTGTATTTCCTGGTTTGATAGATTATATTCGTCAGTATTGCTGTGCTGAACATCCTGAAGTGCAGAGTGCAGGTTTGAGAGGATCAAGGTTGCTGGCATCCTCTACATGCTAAAAAAATGTGACAGTATTGTAGCGCTGGCTCAGAAGAAAATGAGTCAGACTGCACTTCAACAGAAAAGCGCTCTTTATTGAACAGGCTTATCACTCACTTACTGCTCTTACAAGAGCAAGGAGGATGAAACCAACTACAACTCAAGCTCAAAAACCCTTGCCTAGTGGCCAACACAGCCACAGAACAACCACAGGGCAGATGCCCCTAACAGCATAACATTTACATGGCCCCTCCTCACAAGAGTCCGCGAGGGGAGGGGTCTCACACACACACAGACAGCACCACAGAAACACATAACAACCCAGGGCAACGCAACAGTATGTAAAATGGCAATGAATTATAACCAGTGTTTCTTTCTTTTCCTATTTCCCAGCTACTTTCATAAATATATTTCATGTTTTATCTGCCTAACTTCAGTGGGAAAAGATGTGAAGAGAATTAAAATGTGTGATTTTCAACACATCATGTCAACGGGTAACTGATTTGGGGTTGTACTCATCTGGATAAACATAGCAGTTCCCCTATTTATTGCTGTTATAAATGGAATCATGGTCAATGTAATTAGACTTTTATGTTACATCTTTAATGTTCAAGAAAAAAAACAGAACTAATTGGATAAATGTTACATAAGTATTCACTCTGTCACTGGTGGGCCAAATTTAACAATAGTCCAGGGATTTGGTACGCCAAGGTTCCTTAGGACCAAAAAGCAGAGGCTTTCACAATATACCACAAGTGACCTGTAGGAACATAGTGAATCGTAATACCCTTGTCCTTTTAATGTAATAGCGAATTAAGCAACAATTTAATAACCGTTTACATATTTGAAATATTGGCCTGCTTATATTTTTTATAGAAACTTTCCTTTAAAAATGCTTAATCTTTTGATAGTAAGTTGTAAAATTGGATACCATTTCACAATCTACTCTAAAGCTATAGATTTTTTATTCGATTACCTTAAGGTTATGGGTTCCATTTATAAAGACATTAAAATGGGAAAAAGTATTTGCTGTTGATTTATCAATTTAAGTATTTGTGACATTTAGAAATAATCAGAATACTCACTTTGTTAAGGATGAGAAGGGATGGACGTAAGTGCAGAATATATATTTAATAAAATAAACAAACTAATAAACTAACAAACAAACATGATAAACAAAAGTATTACTGAAAACAAACTGAAAGCAAACACGTAAACGTAAAACAAAAATCAACAATACAAGGATAACTAAACTATGAGAACTAGACGAGGAATACAAAACTCAAAAGACTGAACTAGAAAACAGGAACCTAACAACAAGCAGCACGAGACACAAAACAAACCTGACAAGACTACAGACAGCAAACAAACCAACAAAAGACTAAACAAAGAAGACTTGAAACAAAGGGGCTTATATACACCAGGAGGGAACAGGAAACTGGAAACACCTGATGATCAATCAAGAGGGGGCGGGGTTACAAATAACTGATGACAGGGTGGGGCTAGGGCGGAGACAGGACCAAAACACAACAGTAGCACAAGACAGACATGGGCTAAGCTGTGGAACACTTTCTCATCTTGATCTGATAGAGGGTTAGACAGGCCATGTACTACAGTTTCTGTATCCTGTCCCTCGAGTTCCTATAGTGCACACAATGTCAAATAACCTCACATGATTCTAATTCAGAAATGTAAATATGAGTGCTCAAATTCATGAGCTGGTAGAGCTCAATATTCTGCCAATACATGAAGTTACCTTTTGGTACCTGTAGTCAGCGTTTTGGAGTCTTATTCTGTGAGACAGGACATTAGATATTTTTAGCTGTAGACGCACCTCTCCCCAGATGGAGTCGACAGCATAAGCAGACTGCTTCGTTTTCATCACATCAGTATTTGGATGTATTGCAACAGCCTGCTGTATATCCTTCAGTCTTACGCTTAGTCTTCTTGCCTTTTCATGTTCACAAACATAAATCAAATAAACACTTATAGAATCATTATAAGAACAACTTGACCCATTAGATAACAAGTAGGTAGAATTTTTTAAAAATAGATTAATTCATTAATTGATGAACTGAGTTATACTGACTGAAGTGATCAGTTGTTTCAATGAAATATTTACCTTTAGGGTGCCCTATTTTTAGACAATTTACATCTTTCTTATTGGTTCCTGGGATTATGAATGTGCACATTTGGTGTTCTTCTTTACTCACCTTCTGCATATAATCACTTCCCCATGTAACTTCCATAAACCCTTTTCTGCTGGTGAGTTTTTATAAAACCACTTCAGTTCACCATCTAACTCAGTAGATTTCATAGTGTAATGCTTACAGGGCCATGTATGTAATTATCTGATTTTAAAAGTAATGTTTTCCAAACGGTGTAAACTCTAAACCAAAACACAAAATGCTTTCAGATTGATCTAGATACACATGTGTGCTGTAAAGAGATAAAGACAGACTAATGTACACACGTTCATGTTCTGCTCATACTTTTAACATTTCTTACAACTGCTCAATATAATAAAAAAAAATAAATCCTTTACTCTATTAGGTGTAGATTTTTTGGGGGGAACTGGTCATTAATTCCCAGGTCTGTTTCTCTAAGTCTCCTTCCTTTGCTCATGATGAGCTCTATGTTTATAATGCTCGACTTTAGCCACAATGGGTCGCGGACGCTTATTCTGTAGTTTTTAACCTCCTAAGCGGTACGCTTGCAGTGGAATGTGATAGATGAGGCCAGTTCAGGTGTTCAGAGTTTGGTGATCATGAAGTTCTTTAAGAGAACTTTAAGGTGTTTTCCTGTGTGTGTTCCGGTATTCCAGAGAAGACAATGTTGTTTCTCATACTACGTGCTTGTAGGTCCAAAATTGTTTCTCTCATTTGTTTGTTTTCGATGATAACTGATGAAAGCTGGCTTGTGAGTTCACTGACGAAATGCTGTAGCGTTTTGTTCTCTTTAAGTGTGATAGTTTTGTTCTTGGCAGAATTCCAAGCTTTCACGAAGAGCTTGGAATTCTTTGTGT
Organism: Astyanax mexicanus; assembly: GCF_023375975.1. Classification (NCBI taxonomy): domain Eukaryota; kingdom Metazoa; phylum Chordata; class Actinopteri; order Characiformes; family Acestrorhamphidae; genus Astyanax; species Astyanax mexicanus. Next base: position 14,127,049 of record NC_064411.1, on the reverse strand, counting down.
AGGTTTTTGACGAGGGATATTCTAGTGTTGAGCGCCGATAGATTGCTGTTGATGGAGGGCAGGATAGAACTGACCTCTGTGCAGCAGGGTGGTGAAGCTGGATCTCCTGTGTCTTCAGATGAGCTTGGTGGTTGTTTGCCGGTGGAGGTTTGGAGTTGTTTAGCTTTGGCTTTATCTTCCTTTTTATCCTTGTTCACGATGACAAAGTTTTGGTAGTAATGGTCGATGAATTACGCAGTTTTTAAAGTTTTCCGTGTGAGTGCAACGCTGTTTGGTTGTTTGTCTAGCAGCAGGGGGCCGCCATCTTGGTTTACGCACAGTGTCTCGCAAGAGAGTGCTCAATGCCCATCACTCTGAAATGTGAAGTTTTAGCTGTGTAGAACAATAATACCTCTTGCACTCTTTACTATGAGCCTTCATCTGTGAAAAGGGGAACTCTTCCTCACATATGACACATTTCTGCGGTGGTCCAACAAGCTGGTCGACATATCTACAGAGGAGAACCTGTTCAAATTAAACAACTTATGGGCTGGTTTTCAGAAGGAAGGTCTGTGGATCTTTCAAATGTCTGACATGGTAGCCCTCATTGGGGCAGGGGATGGGGTTCAGAAGGCGACCTCATGTTGTTCCTTGTCTGAGTTTTGGAAATACAGCTAAAATGAATTCCCTGAATTCATGTGGATTTGTCTGACAACTTGAAAAGAGAAGTTAGACAATTTTCATAGTATCACTAAACTGAGTGTGTGTGTTAACTGTGATGCCTTACACACATTTAAAGTAAGACGTTTCTCCCCTAATCCTGCAGCAGTAAGCAGCTGTTTGGCAAATCGATTGGGCACTAAATCCTCATTTTCTTCCTCAAGAAAACAGAAGACCTGAGTGTAAGAATGAAGTTGTGCAGACACGGAAAAGCATCTCCGACTTGACCTTCTCCCTCTGTCTGCGTACAGCCCGAACAGCCTCGCAACCTCAGCTAAGCGTGGAGAAAATGCTAACATCAATTGTCAGGCACTTAAGGAGAACTAGCCATCTAATCACCAGTGAAGTTGAATATAAATCATATATTAAGCTGTTGTAAAATCCTACCGTCCACTGGGTGACTGGGTGTCATGGCATGTGACGGAGTAGCAGGCGAACTTGGCGCGTTCACAGAACCCAGTGGGGCTGCAGAATAAATTGAACAACACATTAGCTAGTTCAGTTTGGATTAATACATGTTACGACCCTAGATAAAAAAGTATAGCCTAGGGGTCTAAGGGTTGCAACATAAATAAATGGACCAACAAGTTTTAGATGCAAAAGTAGAAAAGTGTATTTTATGTTTTTAGATTGGAGGGTCAGGCAATACAAAATACATGGCAGATCAAGAAAATACAAATAATGTTACAGCTCAAAAAGAAATATTAATATTAATAATAATAATAATAATAATCAAAGTCATAAACAAATATAAAGTCACAAAACTTCAGGGTGAGCCAAGGCCAAAATAACAAACAAAAATGTCTAACCAGTCAAAAGCTATCTTACCTGTGCATCAAAAACAAAAGTTCAAAGGAAAGACAAACAGCTTACCTACCTCCCTGTTCATAAACAGAAACAAATGTAAGTAAAAACAAAATGGCAGCTCACCCGTACAGTGACATAAAGCATCATATACATAGCTTAACCAAGACAGAAACATAAGCTAAACAAAGACAAGTGTCAATATGTCTGCCATGGACCGCATGGTGGAGACACCATGGGCCACCCCACAATGGAACTTCAGGTCCTTTTGTATTCTTGGGTCACATGGCCACAGTGATCAGCTGACACGTTCCCACCAAGATGTGACCTAAGAGCTTGAGAGAGAGAGAACAAGAGATACACAGAAAGAGCAGCAGAGGGCAGCAGCACGACAACAGAAAAACAACAAAAGCTACTTAATACCTTGCTCAATCTACAAAAATAATAATAAATTCCAAAATAAACGTCTAGGACGTAACACTCCCCCCCCATAAAAAAAATTAAACAATAACTATATCCTAGACAAAGCATCAGCCAAAACATTATCTGATCCTCGCTTGTGTTTAATAGTCAAATTGTAACCTTGAACCATCAATGCCCAGTCCCGGGTTCAAATCCCGGACGAGTCCCCAAGATGTCAGAATTTGGCAAATGAGCACTAACTACAGGAGCACTGGGCATAGGCTCTTCAGTCTCAAAGAGTTGCAAAGGAGTGGACACAAAGGAAACTGAGGCTACTGGAATGGAACTAGAGAACTAGGGAACATGGCTTTTAGGCTTTGATGGAACCTCTCTAGCGCCCCCTGTGATTCTGGAAGATATGCACTGGAAACTCTATGAGAAATAGAAAGTTGTTTTAAAACCTGTGCAAACAGTTTAGACATGAAGTTCGAACCCTGGTCTGTTTGGACATATTTTGGCAAACCAAAAGTAGAGCAAAAGTTGATCAAGGCTTTTATGATGGCTTTAGCTTTCAAGGTACGCAATGGTATGGCTTGAGGAAATCTAGTGGCACTGCACATCAAGGTAAGCAGATATTGATGACCTGACTTAGTCTTAGGCAAAGGACCTACACAGTCCATTAACAGAGTTTCAAAAGGTTCACACATTACTGGTATAGGCTGAAGAGGAGCCGGAGGAATAATCTGGTTGGGCTTACCAGTAAGCTGACAAGTATGACAAGAGCGACAGTGAGCAGTTACATCACTTTTTAGACCCGGCCAAAAAAAATGCTGTAATATTCGTTTGTACGTTTTAGTGACCCCCAAGTGTCCAGATAAACAATGATCATGAGCTAAAGTTAATACTTGTGAGCGATAAGCAGTAGGAACAACAATTTGGTAAGTAGTGGTCCACTCAGAATCAGTTTTAGATAGTTTAGGAGGAACCCATTTACTCATGAGTATCTCTCCATCCCAAAAGTAAGCAGAGGATGAAACATCAGCTTTAACCTCTTCTGCTGCCTTTCTACACTGAGCCAAAGAAGAGTCACTTTTCTGTTCAATGGCAAGCTGTTCTCGAGTAGCACACAAACCAAAATCTGGAACAGTGTTACCCACACCGGACAAATCAGACACACTACCTTACCAAAAGACTTATCAGAAAGGCTAACATTTAAGCAATCAGAATGCAAAAAGGAATCTGAAAGATCAACAACATCCTTGAGTTTACATGACTGAGCACGTGTGGTTACACTGGTTGGCTGGTGGCTGAACAGAACAAATGGGATCAGTCACAACCTCAGGAACAGGTAGCACTTTCCCTCCTGCCAAGTCATTCCCCAGTATAAACGTTACCCCTGGAATAGGCAATGTATCACATATCCCAACATCAACCTTCCCAGAAACTAAGTCAGACTTTAGATATACAGAATGTATTGGAACATTAACATAGCTCAGCCCAACACCCTGAACTACACTATCAGCTCCACTATAGGTGTCTAAAGATAAAGGGATTACACCACTGAGCAACAATGATTGGGCAGCACATGTATCACGCAGAATAGTTACAGGTTGTTTATTCTCCATGCTCTCACAGCTAGAAATGAAACCTTGTAAACGAAAAGGCTCAAACACATCTTTGTCCTGTCTAAAATCAACCTCACTGGCCACATGTAATTCTGAAACAGACTGAATCAACCCTACTCCCTTGGGTACCAAGGAACCTTGCTTTTTCTGTAAAGCTCGACAGTCTGCAATTAGGTGACCAGGCTTGTGACAATAAAAACATTCACGATTTTCCTTAACAGACCCACCAGGCTTAAAACTGCTTGCAGAAACAGAATCCATTTTGCTTCCACTAGTCTGTCTATCTCTACGAGGTCCTAAATCTAATTTTCTAGATGCATCAACACGACATGCATCAACACGAGATGCAGAAGGAAAAACAGCTTTATGAGTCAATACAAACTCATCAGCTGCAATAGCAGCATCAGACAGCAAAGAGCGTTTTTGCTCATTTAGATAAATGGCTAATTTCTCAGATACACAAGCTTTAAAATCTTCAAGCAGTACTAATTCACAAAGCTGTTCAAAGGTGGTAACTTTACTAGCCTTACACCATTTATCAAATAAAGCTGCCTTCTCTCGTGCAAATTCAACAAATGTTTGATTAGCTGTTTTCAAATGTGCACGAAAATGTTGTCTATAAGCTTCTGGTACTAATTCGTAGGCTTGGAGTACAGCAGTTTTTACAGAATCATACTCTAAACTTTTCTCTATTGGCAAAGCAGAAAACACATCTAAAGCCTTACCAGTTAATCTACACTGGAGCAAAAGAGGCCAAACTGACTTAAGGTGCTTACACACTGCACGCGGTAGGTGCGGCGCGGTACGCTGACCCCCATAGGACTCAATAGTGTCTAGAGCGGTAGAGCGGTGCGTCGCTGCCGCGGAGCAGAGTGGAAAGCGGCGCGTTTCCCCGCCCATAACCACGCCTCCACCGCGCTACCGCTTACCGCGGGCAAAGTTCAACATGGTTCAACTTTGACCTCGCGGCAAGCGGTACCTCGGCAGAAAACGCATGACGTGAACTCACGCGACTAGAGAGAAACTGTAGTCCAAACAACAATAAACGTGCGCGAGAGACTAATAATAGCGATTAGTGAATCCCCTCAGCTGTACATCACTTCCCTACACTCATATAGAGATAACAGGAGGAAGAGAAGAATCAGAGCTTTGTTCTGAGGCTGAGAAACAGATACAGATCCACAGAGGCTGTAGAGACTCAAAACTACAAAACACCGCTCGCAGAGGTGATGGGTTTTAGAAAACTCCGCCTATTATCAGCAGGAGACGCTTGGCGTCAGCAGCAGCCCAACGCAACAACAACTGGCCAGCGTCCAGCTGAGCGGCGGCAGTGTGTAAGAACCTTTAGGCCAACTCAAAGAGTTAGCAACCCTTTCAAATGCTTCAAAATAAGAGTCTACCTCAGAATCACGAAAATGAGGAACTAATCTGATTTGCCTGCTCACATCAAAATCAGAACGAAAATCCAGAGACTCACCAGTACTCCTGGGCGTGGAGGTAGTAGGAGCAGGGAGAGGCTGCTCAGCACGCTTGGCCTCTATCTCCAACTCATGCAGCTTAATGGCCTTTTGGGCTTCGATCTCTATAGCACACACATTTTGCCGCTGCAGTTCCACCTCCAGCTCTTTTAGATGTACCATGATCTATGCTTAACTATGCTTTGAGACACTGCCGGAGCCTTGGCCTCCCCCGTTGCTGCGATAGATGCCTCATCTGTGGCAACACCTGCACCCTCAGTCACTGAGCATGGCCTCTCTGGCAAAACACTCCGATCCACCAGCTGCCGATACAAATCAGATTTTATTTCAGCTTTGGTCTTAAGTCGACCCACAGAAATATAAAAAAACTCAGCAATTAATATTAAGTCAGCCTTACGACACTGATCAAATTGCTCCAGGGTAGGATTACAAGTAAAGGTTTCTAAGTTAAACATGGCTACTGCCACAAAGTACCCCACCACACAAAAATGAAAACAGCTAATGAAACTGGAAAGGACGAGCCCCCAATTTATGTTACGACCCTAGATAAAAAAGTATAGCCTAGGGGTCTAAGGGTTGCAACATAAATAAATGGACCAACAAGTTTTAGATGCAAAAGTAGAAAAGTGTATTTTATGTTATTAGATTGGAGGGTCAGGCAATACTAAATACATGGCAGATCAAGAAAATACAAATAATGTTACAGCTCAAAAAGAAATATTAATAATAATAATAATAATAATAATAATAATAATAATAATAATAATAATCAAAGTCATAAACAAATATAAAGTCACAAAACTTCAGGGTGAGCCAAGGCCAAAATAACAAACAAAAATGTCTAACCAGTCAAAAGCTATCTTACCTGTGCATCAAAAACAAAAGTTCAAAGGAAAGACAAACAGCTTACCTACCTCCCTGTTCATAAACAGAAACAAATGTAAGTAAAAATAAAATGGCAGCTCACCCATACAGTGACATAAAGCATCATATACATAGCTTAACCAAGACAGAAACATAAGCTAAACAAAGGCAAGTGTCAATATGTCTGCCATGGACCGCATGGTGGAGACACCATGGGCCACCCCACAATGGAACTTCAGGTCCTTTTGTATTCTTGGGTCACATGGCCACAGTGATCAGCTGACACGTTCCCACCAAGATGTGACCTAAGAGCTTGAGAGAGAGAGAACAAGAGATACACAGAAAGAGCAGCAGAGGGCAGCAGCACGACAACAGAAAAACAACAAAAGCTACTTAATACCTTGCTCAATCTACAAAAATAATAATAAATTCCAAAATAAACGTCTAGGACGTAACATACACCAGACACAATACAAGTGAATGAATAAGATAAACCATTTTTATTTGAGATAAATCTGAAATATGAACAGAACAAACCTACTGCTTCTTTCAAGCTGGCCGGCCAGCGGCCTTCCACTCGAAGCCACTGTTGACTGAACACTAGTATCACAAGTCAAGTAACGCTAGAGTACGTAGAACCGATTACTTCTGTCTGATTCACCAGTTGACCAATACTGCTTTAGAGCGAGAATAGGACCGCCCACCTAATTACCATACAAATTCAAAAATACAGAAATAAATAAATGAAGAAATGTGGAACTAAATGTATGAATAAATAATCGTTGAAATAAATAAATGCACATATAAATGAATGAATAAAAAAATATATAAGTAAATAAGAAATTAATTTATTAATTTACTTAATGTATTTATTTAGCCACACAATTATTTATGCGTGTATTTATTTATTTATTAATTTATTTATTTATTCATTTATATGTTCATTTATTTATATATTTATTAATATATTTATTTAAACATGTATTTATTTATTCGTTTATTTATATATTTATTTATTTTTACATTTATATGTGCATTTATTTATTTATTTATGTCATTTTTGGTCCTCCATATCTATAAGGTGGATTAAATCCCCCCAATATAAAACCCGCTACACCTTTGGTTGTGAGTGTTTATAAAGTTGATGTTTTTAAGATGAAATGCTGTTTTTGAATCAGGTATCAGGGGGGAGGAAAGATCCTGCAGATCTTGATGAAGATGTTCTTTGTGTTCTGGAGCTCAGCGCTGTTTCTGACAGAGGAGAAGATTCTCCTGTTCAGCCTCCAGCGTAGGTCTACTTCTTTTTTTCCTTCTGATCCTCGTGCTTTATATTATTATCATAATAATCCTGTTTAATAACCATTACACACATTCTCTTTAAAAGGAACAGAAGACGGGGAAGCAGAATCAACAAAATGTAAAGAAAAGAGGAGAGATGTTCACTTTTTTTCCAGCACTGTTTACTTTTCTTCATCTTATGTTCATCAAACTGAGCAAAGCAAAAATATTACATATATATATAATAAACCTATTCAGTTATTGAGACTTTAATAACCAGTGTATTTCTTTGTTTCTATATTTATTATTATTATTATTACATATAGATATAGATCCACTCTAGCATTGCTTCAACCGCTTTGTTGAGGAGATGATCTTAAAATTTAATTCTGAATCTGAATTGATTGAAGGTCATTTATGGGTAATTTTTTGCCAATATATTTTCATAAATAAGCTCCATTCTAACCTTAATATTACCTTTAATAGTGGGCCAGAAGGGTTCAAATAGATCACTGAAGGCGTGTCGTCATTTTGTAGTCGGCTCCATGTTGTTTATGCCCATATTTGGTGTTCAGTGTCTAAAAGGTTCAGACCTATAAGAAAAGTGAATGGGCTTTTCAAAAACTGGCCTCTGTCACATTCTGTGGTAAATACATTTGTTCAGAACCTGTACATTTTGTTCTATGTACATTTTACTCCTAAATATCGCCGCATTCTGCGCAACACCAGCGAACTTCGGCCAGATCACGTTCTAGATTATTCTTCTTCTTCACAGAGGATCATTAAAGTATTTAAACAGGTGAAAACTCTTATCAGTCTGGTGTACGGTGATGTTGAGCAGTGTAGACTGTTAGAGCTTTAAAATGCAGATAATAAGAGAAAGTGAGTTTTTACTGTTCAGGAGTAGCGCTTCCCTGCAGGGTTTATTATTTAGTTATGGTCATTAGTTTATTAGAGCACACCTGACCCAAATAATCAACTAATTAACTAACTAATCAACTAACTACCTGCCCTCGCTGAGTGATACAGCAGAAAAACTAGAAGGACAGAGTTACTCCAGAACCACAGAGCTAATCCCGCTAACTTAAGAGCCATAAAGTATAAAACACCTAATGTAAAACTACTAAAACAATGAGCCAGAAGCACCAAACAGCTCTAATGTACAATCATGTACTTAGTGAGTAACTCCTTAAAGCAGTGGAAACACGGGCCGGTTCTTAAAAGGTTCTCAGGAACCAGAACCGGCTCCAGCACCAGCACTTTGTTGGTGGAAAAGAGGTATCTGTGCTGCTGGGTTAGTGGATTTCCTGCTGTAACACTCTCAGCTCTCCTCAATGAGGGCAGTTAGTTCATTAGTTGGATCAGCTGTGTGTAAATATGCTGTAAATATACGGCCATAGTTCGCTGGTGTTGCGCTGAAAAGAGACCCCTGCTAATCTCTGCAGCTGCACTGTAGCATTAGCTTAAAGCTAACTTCTCAAATTTTTAGAGGAAAAAAATTAAAGCTAATTTTTCTCATTACGGCTCTTTAACGATCTCGTAATTCAGAGGATCCAGTGATGTTTAGGAGATAAATGTACACAGAATAAAACGTACAGGGTTCTGAACATATTTATTTACTACAGAATGTGATAGAGGACAGTTTTTAAAAAGCTCATTCATTTTCCTCACAGAGAAAAAAACGCTTAGACACGGAAGCCGTACGAGGACTACAGAATGACGCAGGACTTCAGTGGACTGTACTGCAGCTTTGTTAAGGGACAGACACTGTCATAGACAAGACAAGACAAGATGAGACAAGACAAGAAACTACAACAAGCAAAAGACCAAAAAACAGAAATGTTAATTACACCACCAAACTCGACTCCAACTTCCACCGTAATCTGACCACACAAACCAAACACACAAAAAATCATCACACTCCTCTTCACTTTTCTTTATTTATTTAGATTTATTAATATGAACCTAATTTGCAATAAAATAAAATAATAATCACCAATAAGTACAAAATAAGTGATAACAGTAGTGAATAAGATAACAGTAATTAAAATAAAGGTTCTGGAAAAAAAAAATCTTCTATATAAAATATTTACATACTTATATTTATACACACATTTTCCCTCCTACACACACACACACACACACACATCAAATCTCTGTTACACACAGGGTTATTCTATCTTACACAGACGCACTGAGGAGCCAGGACCATAAACCCCAATCCCTGCATAGAGGGGCTGAGTGAAGGTGGTGTAGAATGTGTGTAAGTGTGTGAGAGTGTGTGAGGGAGTGTGTGAGTGTGTGTGTGAGGGTGTGTGTGAGGGTGTGTGTGAGGGTGTGTGTGAGTGTGTGTGTGAGGGTGAGTGTGTGTGTGAGGGTGAGGGTGTATCAGAGGAGACTCTGTAGAAGGACAGAGTGCCGGAGGGACAGTCCACATACACTCCTACTCTCCTACAGCTGGAGGGAGGAGTGGAGAGTTTAGTTCTGTTATTATTGTGATGAACAGAGTAACTGTTATCAAAGCAGATCAGACTCCAGGAGTTTATATTCCCTCCAAACTTACAGTCTGATCCTAATCCTTTCCTGCTGATGGTTTTATAACTCAGAGCTACATCAGCTCCATATCTCCCGCTCCACTCAGCCTCCCAGTAACAGCGTCCAGTAACACCAGTAACTCTCTCTCTACTCAGAACCTGCTGATACCCATCAAATCTCTCTGCATGATCAGGATACGACTGCAGCTCCTTTCTCCACTCCACCCTCCTGTTCTCCTCACTCAGAGAGAGACGACGCTGCGCTGTGTTCAGATCCAGAGTGAAATCACAGCCGTCTGAACACAAGAACACACACAGAGTGTATTTAGTGTGTAGTGTTATATTTAGTGTGTGTAGTGTTATATTTAGTGTGTGTGTAGTGTTATATTTAGTGTGTAGTGTTATATTTAGTGTGTGTGTAGTGTTATATTTAGAGTGTGTAGTGTTATATTTAGTGTGTGTAGTGTTATATTTTGTGTGTGTGTTATATTTAGTGTGTAGTGTTATATTTAGTGTGTGTATTATATTTAGTGTGAGGTGTTATATTTAGTGTGTGGTGTTATATTTAGTGTGTGTGGTGTTATATTTAGTGTGTAGTGTTACATTTAGTGTGTGTAGTGTTATATTTAGTGTGTGTGTGTTATATTTAGTGTGTGGTGTTATATTTAGTGTGTAGTGTTATATTTAGTGTGTGTGTAGTGTTACATTTAGTGTGTAGTGTTATATTTAGTGTGTGGTGTTATATCTAGTGTGTGTGTGTAGTGTTATATTTAGTGTGTGTGTGTTATATTTAGTGTATAGTGTTATATTTAGTGTGTGTGTGTTATATTTAGTGTGTGTAGTTTTATATTTAGTGTGTGTGTTGTTATATTTCGTGTGTGTATGTAGTGATATATTTAGTGTGTGTAGTGTTATATTTAGAGTGTGTGTGTGTTATATTTAGTGTGTGGGGTGTTATATTTAGTGTGTGTGGTGTTATATTTAGTGTGTGTAGTGTTACATTTAGTGTGTAGTGTTATATTTAGTGTGTGGTGTTATATTTAGTGTGTGTAGTGTTACATTTAGAGTGTGTGTTATATTTAGTGTGTGTAGTGTTATATTTAGTGTGTGGTGTTATATTTAGTGTGTGTGTTATATTTAGTGTGTGGTGTTATATTTAGTGTGTGGTGTAATATTTAGTGTGTGTAGTGTTATATTTATTGTGTGTGTTGTTATATTTTGTGTGTGTGTAGTGATATATTTAGTGTGTGTAGTGATATATTTAGTGTGTGTGTAGTGTTATATTTAGTGTAGTGTTATATTTATTGTGTGTGTTCTTATATTTAGTGTGTGTGTAGTGTTTTATTTAGTGTTATATTTAGTGTGTGTAGTGTTATATTTAGTGTTATATTTAGTGTAATATTTAGTGTGTAGTGTTGTTATATTTAGTGTTATATTTAGTGTGTGTAGTGTTATATTTAGTGTGTGTATTTAGGGCCCGAGCACCGAAGGCGCAGGCGAAGCCTGCACCGGAGGTGCAAAGCCCTATTGTTTTTGGAATGTTTATTATTAGGGCCCGAGCACCGAAGGCGCAGGCGAAGCCTGCACCGGAGGTGCAAAGCCCTATTGTTTTTGGTCCGTTTATTAGGGCCCGAGCACCGAAGGCGCAGGCGAAGCCTGCACCGGAGGTGCAAAGCCCTATTGTTTTTGGTCCGTTTATTATCATTATTAGGGCCCGAGCACCGAAGGCGCAGGCGAAGCCTGCACCGGAAGTGCAAAGCCCTATTGTTTTTGGAATGTTTATTAGGGCCCGAGCACCGAAGGCGCAGGCGAAGCCTGCACCGGAGGTGCAAAGCCCTATTGTTTTTGGTCCGTTTATTAGGGCCCGAGCACCGAAGGCGCAGGCGAAGCCTGCACCGGAGGTGCAAAGCCCTATTGTTTTTGGTCCGTTTATTATTATTATTAGGGCCCGAGCACCGAAGGCGCAGGCGAAGCCTGCACCGGAGGTGCAAAGCCCTATTGTTTTTGGTCCGTTTATTATTATTATTATTAGGGCCCGAGCACCGAAGGCGCAGGCGAAGCCTGCACCGGAGATGCAAAGCCCTATTGTTTTTGGTCCGTTTATTATTATTAGGGCCCGAGCACCGAAGGCGCAGGCGAAGCCTGCACCGGAGGTGCAAAGCCCTATTGTTTTTGGTCCGTTTATTAGGGCCCGAGCACCGAAGGCGCAGGCGAAGCCTGCACCGGAGGTGCAAAGCCCTATTGTTTTTGGAATGTTTATTAGGGCCCGAGCACCGAAGGCGCAGGCGAAGCCTGCACCGGAGGTGCAAAGCCCTATTGTTTTTGGAATGTTTATTAGGGCCCGAGCACCGAAGGCGCAGGCGAAGCCTGCACCGGAGGTGCAAAGCCCTATTGTTTTTGGTCCGTTTATTATTATTATTATTTTTATTTACAAACTTCGCGCCCATTTTTGAGGCCTTTCTGATACTCGAAAACTCTTGCATTTTGGCACAGACGTCAAAGCCGGTGAAAAATTTTAAATTACATTGTTCACAGGTTTGGGCGTGGATCAGGAGCTCTATAGCGCCCCCAAACGTTGCCAGTGGCCGGGATAAAGTTTGTCCAATGTGCACCAACTTTGGTACGTTCATTGACCTCATTATACCGATCAAGAATCACTTGGATTTATTTGACTCCGCCTAACAGGAAGTCGGCCATTTTGGCAGGAAGTCGCAAAATAAAAAGTTTCCCGTGGTGTTCTGGGTGGGTTACGATGTTCGAAAACTCATAAAATTTCACAGGCCTATTGGGCATAGGATGTACTTTGATGTAAAATTGGAATTTTTCATATTCATAATTTATCAGCTCTCTAGCGCCACCTATTTTATATGACATTTATAGAAAGCTCTTAGCCTCTTCTAAATTAGCAGACCCAATAATGCCTTTAAATGATTTCGAGAAATGTAATCATTTTTCTAATGTGGTGCTAAATGACTCTACAGCGCCCCCTATTTGGTTTAGGCTAATAAATTAGCGGTAGCTGTCTCAAATTTTCCCCAATGTTCAAAATTTTTGGTAGAAACATAGATATTACGATGCCACACATAATACCCATTGGCATGTATTAGCTCCGCCCAACAGGAAGTCGGCCATTTTGAAAAATGTTACATTTTTAAACATTTTTCACATACTCATTCGAACTCCTCCTAGAGTCTTTGTCAGATTACAACTAAATGGTCTGTGGATAGTCTCCAGCCATACATGGTGCTAAATTGCGAAGGAATAGTCGATAGCTGAAACGATGACGCAATGGCGGGCAATTGATTTAATGGAGACACAACACTAAACCAAATAGAAACATTAGCATGGTCAGAATACAGCTGCTTGGAAATTCATGAAACTTGGCAAAAACATAAAAGACATCATTACACACATTTTCAGTGTTGATATGATTGACTCCGCCCAACAGGAAGTCGGCCATTTTGAAAAACTTGCATTTTACACACATTTTTTGCATACTTTGTCGAACTCCTCCTAGGGAATTTGTTGAATACTCTTGATATTTGTCAGCAATAAACTACTACCATCCCTGATGATAAATTGCGAAGGAATAGTCGATATCTTAAACGAGGACGAAATGGCGGACAGTTGAATTGCTGGAGATACCCCATTAAAATAGGAAGTAAATACATTCTGGTGTTGGTAGGTGTTTGAGGAGGTTAAACAGGTTGAAAACTCTCGAAACTTTACAGGCCTGCTTGATTTAAGCGGTCCTTTGATTAAAAATTGAAATTTCATATATACATATTTCATTGGCTCTATAGCGCCACCTAGGTTTCAATGCATATTTGACATTACGGAAATGCTCAAAAACTCTTGAAAATTGTCAGATTCCATAAGATCTAAAAACACTTTACAAATATTGTGATAATTTTTTCATGTGTAGCTAGCGGACTCTATAGCGCCCCCTAATTCATTCGTTTAATAAATTAGCTGTGGATGTGTCACAATTTGTCTAATCTTCTCAAATTTTGGTAGGAGCGTAGATACTATGACTCTGCACATATTTGCAATTGGTTTGTATTAGCTCCGCCCAACAGGAAGTCGGCCATATTGGATTTTGTAATTTTTTTACACTTTTTTTCACAAACTCATTTAAACTGCTCCTAAAGTCTTTGTCAGATTACCTCTAAATTAGCAGAGAATGAACATCAGGCACAGTTGATGAAAATTGCCAAAGGAATAGTTGATCGCTAAAACGGTGACGTAATGGCGAGCAATTGATTGAATAGAGACGCAACACTAAACCAAAGTGAAACCATGACACAGTCAGAACACAGATGATTAAAAATTCATGAAACTTGGCAAAAACACAAGAGACATCATTAGACACGTTTTCAGTATTGGTAGGACTGACTCCACCCAACAGGAAGTCGGCCATTTTGAAATATCTGAATTTTGCATACATTTTTTGCATATGTTGTCAAACTACTCCTAGAAATTTTGTTGAATTCTCTTGGTATTTGGTAAAAAATAAACATTGAACATATCTGATGATAAATTGTGAAGAAATAGTCGATATCTTAAACGAGGAGGAAATGGCGGACGGTTGAATGTTTGAGATGCCACATCAAAACTGGAGGTTGACACATAGGTAATGCTAGGAGTTTTGAGGACGTTATAAGAGAGAAAAGCTCACAAACTTTGACCGGCCTGCTTATCTGAGGCTGTTGTTTGATCTAGAATTAGAATTTCAAATATATGTGTTTTAACAGCTCTATAGTGCCACCTGTATTTTAAATGGGTATTTCACATTTTTGGCAGGATAGAAAACTCTTGAAAATTACCACACTAATAATAACGAGACCTCAAAATTACTTTCACCGGTTTCTCGGTTTGGCCCGGTACGATTTGCGCTGTTGTGCGAGGGCCCTACGTCCCCCTGTGACAGGGGGACAACTCGTTATTATTATTATTATTATTTTTATTTACAAACTTCGCGCCCATTTTTGAGGCCTTTCCGATACTCGAAAACTCATGCATTTTGGCACAGACATCAAAACCCGTGAAAAATTTGAAATTCCATGGTTCATGGGTTTGGGCGTGGTTCAGGAGCTCTATAGCGCCCCCAAACGTTGCCAGTGGCCGGGATAAAGTTTGTCCAATGTGCACCAACTTTGGTACGCTCATTGACCTCATTATACCGATCAAGAATCACTTGGATTTATTTGACTCCGCCTAACAGGAAGTCGGCCATTTTGGCAGGAAGTCGCAAAATAAAAAGTTTCCAGTGGTGTTTTGGGTGGGTTACTATGTTCGAAAACTCATAAAATTTCACAGGCCTATTGCGCATAGGCTGTACTTTGATGTAAAATTGGAATTTTTCATATTCATAATTTATCAGCTCTCTAGCGCCACCTATTTTATATGACATTTATAGAAAGCTCTTAGCCTCTTCTAAATTAGCAGACCCAATAATGCCTTTAAATGATTTCGAGAAATGTAATCATTTTTCTAATGTGGTGCTAAATGACTCTACAGCGCCCCCTATTTGGTTTAGGCTAATAAATTAGCGGTAGCTGTCTCAAATTTTCCCCAATGTTAAAAATTTTTGGTAGAAACATAGATATTACGATGCCACACATAATACCCATTGGCATGTATTAGCTCCGCCCAACAGGAAGTCGGCCATTTTGAAAAATGTTAAATTTTTAAACATTTTTCACATACTCATTCGAACTCCTCCTAGAGTCTTTGTCAGATTACAACTAAATGGTCTGTGGATAGTCTCCAGACATACATGGTGCTAAATTGCGAAGGAATAGTCGATAGCTGAAACGATGACGTAATGGCGGGCAATTGATTTAATGGAGACACAACACTAAACCAAATAGAAACATTAGCATGGTCAGAATACAGCTGCTTGGAAATTCATGAAACTTGGCAAAAACATAAAAGACATCATTACACACATTTTTAGTGTTGATATGATTGACTCCGCCCAACAAGAAGTCGGCCATTTTGAAAAACGTGCATTTTACACACATTTTTTGCATACTTTGTCGAACTCCTCCTAGGGAAATTGTTGAATACTCTTGATATTTGTCAGCAATAAACTACTACCATCCGTGATGATAAATTGCGAAGGAATAGTCGATATTTTAAACGAGGACGAAATGGCGGACAGTTCAATTGCTTGAGATACTCCATTAAAATAGGAAGTAAATACATTCTGGTGTTGGTAGGTGTTTGAGGAGGTTAAACAGGTTGAACACTCACGAAACTTTACAGGCCTGCTTGATTTAAGCGATCCTTTGATTAAAAATTGAAATTTCATATATACATATTTCATTGGCTCTATAGCGCCACCTAGGTTTCAATGCATATTTGACATTACGGAAATGCTCAAAAACTCTTGAAAACTGTCAAATTCCATAAGATCTAAAAACACTTTACAAATATTGTGATAATTTTTTCATGTGTAGCTAGCGGACTCTATAGCGCCACCTAATTCATTCGTTTAATAAATTAGCTGTGGATGTGTCACAATTTGTCTAATCTTCTCAAATTTTGGTAGGAGCGTAGATACTATGACTCTGCACATATTTCCAATTGGTTTGTATTAGCTCCGCCCAACAGGAAGTCGGCCATATTGGATTTTGTAATTTTTTTACACTTTTTTTCACAAACTCATTTAAACTGCTCCTAAAGTCTTTGTCAGATTACCTCTAAATTAGCTGAGAATGAACATCAGACACAGTTGATGAAAATTGCCAAAGGAATAGTTGATCGCTAAAACGGTGACGTAATGGCGAGCAATTGATTGACTAGAGATGCAACACTAAACCAAAGTGAAACCATGACACAGTCAGAACACAGATGATTAAAAATTCATGAAACTTGGCAAAAACACAAGAGACATCATAAGACACGTTTTCAGTATTGGTAGGACTGACTCCGCCCAACAGGAAGTCGGCCATTTTGAAATATCTGAATTTTACATACATTTTTTGCGTATGTTGTCAAACTACTCCTAGAAATTTTGTTGAATTCTCTTGGTATTTGGTAAATATAAACATTGAACATATCTGATGATAAATTGTGAAGAAATAGTCGATATCTTAAACGAGGAGGGAATGGCGGACGGTTGAATGTTTGAGATGCCACATCAAAACTGGAGGTTGACACATAGGTAATGCTAGGAGTTTTGAGGACGTTATAAGAGAGAAAAGCTCACAAACTTTGACCGGCCTGCTTATCTGAGGCTGTTGTTTGATCTAGAATTAGAATTTCAAATATATGTGTTTTAACAGCTCTATAGCGCCACCTGTATTTTAAATGGGTATTTCACTTTTTTGGCACGATAGAAAACTCTTGAAAATGACCCCACTTAATAAGACCTCAAAATTACTTTCACCGGTTTCTCGGTTTGGCCCGGTACGATTTGCGCTGTTGTGCGAGGGCCCTACGTCCCCCTGTGACAGGGGGACAACTCGTTATTATTATTATTATTTTTATTTACAAACTTCGCGCCCATTTTTGAGGCCTTTCCGATACTCGAAAACTCATGCATTTTGGCACAGACATCAAAACCCGTGAAAAATTTGAAATTCCATGGTTCATGGGTTTGGGCGTGGTTCAGGAGCTCTATAGCGCCCCCAAACGTTGCCAGTGGCCGGGATAAAGTTTGTCCAATGTGCACCAACTTTGGTACGCTCATTGACCTCATTATACCGATCAAGAATCACTTGGATTTATTTGACTCCGCCTAACAGGAAGTCGGCCATTTTGGCAGGAAGTCGCAAAATAAAAAGTTTCCCGTGGTGTTTTGGGTGGGTTACTATGTTCGAAAACTCATAAAATTTCACAGGCCTATTGCGCATAGGCTGTACTTTGATGTTAAATTGGAATTTTTCATATTCATAATATATCAGCTCTCTAGCGCCACCTATTTTATATGACACTTATAGAAAGCTCTTAGCCTCTTCTAAATTAGCAGACCCAATAATGCCTTTAAATGATTTCGAGAAATGTAATCATTTTTCTAATGTGGTGCTAAATGACTCTACAGCGCCCCCTATTTGGTTTAGGCTAATAAATTAGCGGTAGCTGTCTCAAATTTTCCCCAATGTTAAAAATTTTTGGTAGAAACATAGATATTACGATGCCACACAATACCCATTGGCATGTATTAGCTCCGCCCAACAGGAAGTCGGCCATTTTGAAAAATGTTAAATTTTTAAACATTTTTCACATACTCATTCGAACTCCTCCTAGAGTCTTTGTCAGATTAGAACTAAATGGTCTGTGGATAGTCTCCAGACATACGTGGTGCTAAATTGCGAAGGAATAGTCGATAGCTGAAACGATGACGTAATGGCGGGCAATTGATTTAATGGAGACACAACACTAAACCACATAGAAACATTAGCATGGTCAGAATACAGCTGCTTGGAATTTCATGAAACTTGGCAAAAACATAAAAGACATCATTACACACATTTTCAGTGTTGATATGATTGACTCCGCCCAACAGGAAGTCGGCCATTTTGAAAAACGTGCATTTTACACACATTTTTTGCATACTTTGTCGAACTCCTCCTAGGGAATTTGTTGAATACTCTTGATATTTGTCAGCAATAAACTACTACCATCCGTGATGATAAATTGCGAAGGAATAGTCGATATCTTAAACGAGGACGAAATGGCAGACAGTTGAATTGCTGGAGATAACCCATTAAAATAGGAAGTAAATACATTCTGGTGTTGGTAGGTGTTTGAGGAGGTTAAACAGGTTGAAAACTCACGAAACTTTACAGGCCTGCTTGATTTAAGCGGTCCTTTGATTAAAAATTTAATTTTCATATATACATATTTCATTGCCTCTATAGCGCCACCTAGGTTTCAATGCATATTTGACATTACGGAAATGCTCAAAAACCCTTGAAAATTGTCAGATTCCATAAGATCTAAAAACACTTTACAAATATTGTGATAATTTTTTCATGTGTAGCTAGCGGACTCTATAGCGCCCCCTAAATCATTCGTTTAATAAATTAGCTGTGGATGTGTCACAATTTGTCTAATCTTCTCAAATTTTGGTAGGAGCGTAGATACTATGACTCTGCACATATATGCAATTGGTTTGTATTAGCTCCGCCCAACAGGAAGTCGGCCATATTGGATTTTGTAATTTTTTTACACTTTTTTTCACAAACTCATTTAAACTGCTCCTAAAGTCTTTGTCAGATTACCTCTTATTTCACTGTAAATGAACAACAGACATATTTGATGATAACTGCCAAAGGATTAGTTGATCGGTAAAACGGTGACCCAATGGCGAGCAATTGATTCACTAGAGACGCAACACTAAACCAAAGTGAAACCATGACACGGTCAGAAAACAGATTTTTGAAAATTCATGAAACTTGACAAAAACACAAAAGACATCATTACACACATTTTCAGCATTGGTAGGACTGACTCCGCCCAACAGGAAGTCGGCCATTTTGAAATATCTGCATTTTACACACATTTTTTGTGTACATTGTCAAACTACTCCTAGCAAATTTGTTGAATTCTCTTGGTATTTGGTAAAAATAAACATTGAACATATCTGATGATAAATTGTGAAGGAATAGTCGATATCTCAAACGAGGATGAAATGGCAGATGGTTGAATTTTTGAGATGCCACATCAAAACAGGAGGTCAAAACCTAGGTAATGCCAGGTGTTTTGAGGAGGTTATAACGGAGAAAAACTCACAAAATTTGACCGGCCTGCTTATCTAAGGCTGTTCTTTGATGTAGAATTAGAATTTCAAATACATGTATTTTAACAGCGCTAAAGCGCCACCTGTATTTTAAATGGATATTTCACATGTTTAACAGGATAGAAAACTCTTGAAAATTGGCACACTCAATAAGACCTCAAAATTACTTTTACCGGTTTCTCGGTTTGGCCCGGTACGATTTGCGCTGTTGTGCGAGGGCCCTACGTCCCCCTGTGACAGGGGGACAACTCGTTATTATTATTTTTATTTACAAATTTCGCGCCCATTTTTGAGGCCTTTCCGATACTCGAAAACTCTTGCATTTTGGCACAGACGTCAAAGCCGGTGAAAAATTTTAAATTACATTGTTCACAGGTTTGGGCGTGGATCAGGAGCTCTATAGCGCCCCCAAACGTTGCCATTGGCCGGGATAAAGTTTGTCCAATGTGCACCAACTTTGGTACGCTCATTGACCTCATTATACCGATCAAGAATCACTTGGATTTATTTGACTCCGCCTAACAGGAAGTCTGCCATTTTGGCAGGAAGTCGCAAAATAAAAAGTTTCCCGTGGTGTTTTGGGTGGGTTACGATGTTTGAAAACTCCTAAAATTTTACAGAGCTATTTAGCTTAGGCCATACTTTGACCTTCAGTTGGAATTTCGTAAATTCGTGTTTCATCAGCTCTCTAGCGCCACCTATTTTATATCACATTTATAAAAAGCTCTCAGCCTCTTGATAATTGGCAGATTCAATAAGTTTTTGAAATGATTTAGAAATATTTTGTCGTTTTTCTCATGTGTAGCTAGATGACTCTACAGCGCCCCCTATTTTATTTAGGCCATTAAATTAGCTGTAGCTGTCTCAAAATTTCTCCAATATTCTCGATTTTTGGCAACAACATAGAGAGTATCATCCCGCACATATTACCCATTGGCTGGTATTAGCTCCGCCCAACAGGAAGTCGGCCATTTTGAAATTTGTGGAATTTTTACACATTTTTCACGAACTCATTCAAACTCCTCCTAGAGTCTTTGTCAGATTATCTCTAAATTGGGCGTGGGTAGGCTCCAGACATACGTGGTGATAAATTGCGAAGGAATAGTTGATAGCTGAAACGATGACGTAATGGCAGGCAATTAATTTAATGGAGAAGCAACACTAAACAAAAGTGAAACCATGACATGGTCATAACACAGATGATTGAAAATTCATGAAACTTGGCAAAAACACAAGAGACATCATAAGACACGTTTTTAGTATTGGTAAGACTGACTCCGCCCAACAGGAAGTCGGCCATTTTGAAAAAAGTGTGTTTTACACACATTTTTTGCATACTTTGTCGAACTCCTCCTAGGGAATTTGTTGAATACTCTTGATATTTGTCTGTAATAAACTGCTAACATACTTGATTGTAAATTGCGAAGGAATAGTCGATATCTTAAACGAGGACGAAATGGCGGACAGTTGAATTGCTTGTGATACCCCGTTAAAACAGGAAGTGAATACATTCTGGTGTTAGTAGGTGTTTGAGGAGGTTGAAAAGGTTGAAAACTCTCGAAAATTTACAGGCCTGCTTGATTTAAGCAGTAGTTTGATCTGAAATTAAAATTTCATATATACGTATTTCATTGGCTCTGTAGCGCCACCTAGGTTTCAATGCATATTTGACATTACGGGAATGCTCAAAACCTCTTGAAAATTGACAGATTGCATAAGACCTAAAAACACTTTACAAATATTTTGACAATTTTTTCATGTATAGCTAGCGGACTCTACAGCGCCCCCTAATTTGTTCATTTAATAAATTAGCTGTGGATGTGTCAAAATTTGTCTAATCTTCTCAAATTTTGGTAGGAGTGTAGATAGTATGACCCTGCACATATTTGCAATTGGCTTGTATTAGCTCCGCCCAACAGGAAGTCGGCCATATTGGAATTTGTAATATTTTTACACATTTTTCACAAACTCATTTAAACTGCTCCTAAAGTCTTTGTCAGATTACCTCTTATTTCGCTGTAAATGAACAACAGACATATTTGATGATAACTGCCAAAGGATTAGTTGATCGGTAAAACGGTGACCCAATGGCGAGCAATTGATTCACTAGAGACGCAACACTAAACCAAAGTGAAACCATGACACGGTCAGAAAACAGATTTTTGAAAATTCATGAAACTTGGCAAAAACACAAAAGACATCATTACACACATTTTCAGCATTGGTAGGACTGACTCCGCCCAACAGGAAGTCGGCCATTTTGAAATATCTGCATTTTACACACATTTTTTGTGTACATTGTCAAACTACTCCTAGCAAATTTGATGAATTCTCTTGGTATTTGGTAAAAATAAACATTGAACATATCTGATGATAAATTGTGAAGGAATAGTCGATATCTCAAACGAGGACGAAATGGCAGATGGTTGAATTTGTGAGATGCCACATCAAAACAGGAGGTCAAAACCTAGGTAAGCCACGTGTTTTGAGGAGGTTATAACGGAGAAAAACTCACAAAATTTGACTGGCCTGCTTATCTAAGGCTGTTCTTTGATGTAGAATTAGAATTTCAAATACAGGTATTTTAACAACGCTAAAGCGCCACCTGTATTTTAAATGGATATTTCACGTGTTTAACAGGATAGAAAACTCTTGAAAATTGGCACACTCAATAAGACCTTAAAATTACTTTTACCGGTTTCTCGGTTTGGCCCGGTACGATTTGCGCTGTTGTGCGAGGGCCCTACGTCCCCCTGTGACAGGGGGACAACTCGTTATTATTAGGGCCCGAGCAACGAAGGCGCAGGCGAAGCCTGCACCGGAGGTGCAAAGCCCTATTGTTTTTGGTCCGTTTATTATTAGGGCCCGAGCACCGAAGGCGCAGGCGAAGCCTGCACCGGAGGTGCAAAGCCCTATTGTTTTTGGTCCGTTTATTATTATTATTATTATTAGGGCCCGAGCACCGAAGGCGCAGGCGAAGCCTGCACCGGAGGTGCAAAGCCCTATTGTTTTTGGTCCGTTTATTAGGGCCCGAGCACCGAAGGCGCAGGCGAAGCCTGCACCGGAGGTGCAAAGCCCTATTGTTTTTGGTCCGTTTATTATTATTATTATTATTATTATTATTATTATTATTATTCTGCCTCTTTGCGTCCATTTTTGAGGCATTTCCGATACTCGAAAACTCACGCATTTTGGTACAGGCCTCAAGCTCGGCGAAAATTTTAAAGTTCCATAGAGGCTGGACTTAGGCGAGGTTCAGGAGCTCTATAGCGCCCCCAAACGTAGGCAGTGGCTGGGATGAAGTTTGTCCAATGTACACCAACTTTGGTACGCTCATTGACCTCCTCATAAAGAACAAGGATCAATTTGATTTATTTGACTCCGCCCAACAGGAAGTCGGCCATTTTGACAGGAAGTTGCAAAATAAAAAGTTTCCCGCTGGGTTTCGGAGGGGTTAAGATGTTTGAAAACTCCTAAAATTTTACAGAGCTATTTAGCTTAGGCCAAACTTTGACCTTCAGTTGGAATTTCGTAAATTCGTGTTTCATCAGCTCTCTAGCGCCACCTATTTTATATCACATTTATAAAAAGCTCTCAGCCTCTTGATAATTGGCAGATTCAATAAGTCTTTGAAATGATTTAGAAATATTTTGTCGTTTTTCTCATGTGTAGCTAGATGACTCTACAGCGCCCCCTATTTTATTTAGGCCATTAAATTAGCTGTAGCTGTCTCAAAATTTCTCCAATATTCTCGATTTTTGGCAACAACATAGAGAGTATCATCCCGCACATATTACCCATTGGCTGGTATTAGCTCCGCCCAACAGGAAGTCGGCCATTTTGAAATTTGTGGAATTTTTACACATTTTTCACGAACTCATTCAAACTCCTCCTAGAGTCTTTGTCAGATTATCTCTAAATTGGGCGTGGGTAGGCTCCAGACATACGTGGTGATAAATTGCGAAGGAATAGTCGATAGCTGAAACGATGACGTAATGGCAGGCAATTAATTTAATGGAGAAGCAACACTAAACAAAAGTGAAACCATGACACGGTCATAACACAGATGATTGAAAATTCATGAAACTTGGCAAAAACACAATAGACATCATAAGACACGTTTTTAGCATTGGTAAGACTGACTCCGCCCAACAGGAAGTCGGCCATTTTGAAAAAAGTGTGTTTTACACACATTTTTTGCATACTTTGTCAAACTCCTCCTAGGGAATTTGTTGAATACTCTTGATATTTGTCAACAATAAACTACTAACACACCTGATGATAAATTGCGAAGGAATAGTCGATATCTTAAACGGGGACGAAATGGCAGACAGTTGAATTGCTTGAGATACCCCATTAAAACAGGAAGTGAATACATTCTTGTGTTGGTAGGTGTTTGAGGAGGTTAAAATAGATGAAAACTCACAAAACTTTACAGGCCTGCTTGTTTTACGTGGTCCTTTGGTCTGAAATTGAAATTTCATATATACGCATTTCATTGGCTCTATAGCGCCACCTAGGTTTCAATGAATATTTGACATTACGGGAATAATCAAAAACGCTTGAAAATTGTCAGATTGCATAGGACCTAAAAACACATTACAAATATTGTGATAATTTTTTCATGTGTAGCTAGCTGACTCTACAGCGCCCCCTAATTTGTTCAGTTAAAAAATTAGCTCTGGATGTGTCAAAATTGGTCTAATGTTCTCCAATTTTGGTAGGAATGTAGATACCGTGACCTTGCACATATTTGCAATTGGCTTGTATTAGCTCCACCCAACAGGAAGTCGGCCATATTGGAATTTGTAAGATTTTTACACTTTTTTCACAAACTAATTTAAACTGCTCCTAAAGTCTTTGTCAGATTACCTCTTATTTCGCTGTAAATGAACAACAGACATATTTGATGATAATTGCCAAAGGATTAGTTGATCGGTAAAACGGTGACCCAATGGCGAGCAATTGAGTCACTAGAGACGCAACACTAAACCAAAGTGAAACCATGACATGGTCAGAAAACAGATTATTGAAAATTCATGAAACTTGGCAAAAACACAAAAGACATCATTACACACATTTTCAGCATTGGTAGGACTGACTCCGCCCAACAGGAAGTCGGCCATATTGAAATATCTGCATTTTACACACATTTTTTGTGTACATGGTCAAACTACTCCTAGCAAATTTGATGAATTCTCTTGGTATTTGGTAAAAATAAACATTGAACATATCTGATGATAAATTGTGAAGGAATAGTCGATATCTCAAACGAGGACGAAATGGCAGATGGTTGAATTTTTGAGATCCCACATCAAAACAGGAGGTGAAAACCTAGGTAATGCCAGGTGTTTTGAGGAGGTTATAACGGAGAAAAACTCACAAAATTTGACCGGCCTGCTTATCTAAGGCTGTTGTTTGATGTAGAATTAGAATTTCAAATACATGTATTTTAACAGCGCCATAGCGCCACCTGTATTTTAAATGGATATTTCACATGTTTAACAGGATAGAAAACTCTTGAAAATTGGCACACTCAATAAGACCTCAAAATTACTTTTACCGGTTTCTCGGTTTGGCCCGGTACGATTTGCGCTGTTGTGCGAGGGCCCTACGTCCCCCTGTGACAGGGGGACAACTCGTTAGGGCCCGAGCACCGAAGGCGCAGGCGAAGCCTGCACCGGAGGTGCAAAGCCCTATTGTTTTTGGTCCGTTTATTATTATTATTATTATTATTCTGCCTCTTTGCGTCCATTTTTGAGGCATTTCCGATACTCGAAAACTCACGCATTTTGGCACAGCCCTCAAGCTCGGCGAAAATTTTAAAGTTCCATAGAGGCTGGACTTTGGCGTTGTTCAGGAGCTCTATAGCGCCCCCAAACGTCGGCAGTGGCCGGGATGAAGTTTGTCCAACGTGCACCAACTTTGGTACGCTCATTGACCTCCTCATAAACAACAAGAATCACTAGGTTTTATTTGACTCCGCCCAACAGGAAGTCGGCCATTTTGACAGGAAGTTGCAAAATAAAAAGTTTCCCGCTGGGTTTCGGAGGGGTTAGGATGTTTGAAAACTCCTAAAATTTTACAGAGCTATTTGGCTTAGGCCATACTTTGACCGTAAGTTGGAATTTCGTAAATTCGTCTTTCATCAGCTCTCTAGCGCCACCTATTTTATATCATATTTATGAAAAGCTCTCAGCCTCTTGATAATTGGCAGATTCAATAAGTCTTTGAAATGATTTAGGAATATTTTGTCGTTTTTCTCATGTGTAGCTAGAGGACTCTACAGCGCCCCCTATTTTGTTTAGGCCATTAAATTAGCTGTAGCTGTCTCAAAATTTCTCCAATATTCTCGATTTTTGGCAACAACATAGAAACTATCATCCCGCACATATTACCCATTGGCTTGTACTAGCTCTGCCCAACAGGAAGTCGGCCATTTTGAAATTTGTGGAATTTTTACACATTTTTCACGAACTCATTCAAACTCCTCCTAGAGTCTTTGTCATATTACCTCTAAATTTGGTGTGGATAGGCTCCAGACATACATGGTGATAAATTGCGAAGGAATAGTCGATAGCTGAAACAATGACGTAATGCCGGACAATTAATTTAATGGAGACGCAACACTAGACCAAAGTGAAACCATGACACGGTCATAAAACAGATGATTGAAAAATCATGAAACTTGGTAAAAACACAAGAGACATCATAAGACACGTTTTTAGTATTGGAATGATTGACTCCGCCCAACAGGAAGTCGGCCATTTTGAAATATGTGCATTTTACACACATTTTTTGAATACTTTGTCGAACTCCTCCTAGGGAATTTGTTAAATACTCTTGATATTTGTCAGCAATAAACTACTACCATCCGTGATGATAAATTGCGAAGGAATAGTCGATATCTTAAACGAGGACGAAATGGCGGACAGTTGAATTGCTTGAGATGCCCCGTTAAAACAGGAAGTGAATACATTCTGGTGTTAGTAGGTGTTTGAGGAGGTTAAAAAGGTTAAAAACTCTCAAAAATTTACAGGCCTGCTTGATTTAAGCAGTACTTTGATCTGAAATTAAAATTTCATATATACGTATTTCATTGGCTCTATAGCGCCACCTAGGTTTCAATGCATATTTGACATTACGGGAATGCTCAAAACCTCTTGAAAATTGACAGATTGCATAAGACCTAAAAACACTTTACAAATATTGTGACAATTTTTTCATGTATAGCTAGCGGACTCTACAGCGCCCCCTAATTGGTTCGTTTAATAAATTAGCTGTGGATGTGTCAAAATTTGTCTAATCTTCTCAAATTTTTGTAGGATCGTAGATAGTATGACCCTGCACATATTTGTAATTGGCTTGTTTTAGCTCCGCCCAACAGGAAGTCGGCCATATTGGAATTTGTAATATTTTTACACATTTTTCACAAACTCATTTAAACTGCTCCTAAAGTCTTTGTCAGATTACCTCTTATTTCGCTGTAAATGAACAACAGACATATTTGATGATAACTGCCAAAGGATTAGTTGATCGGTAAAACGGTGACCCAATGGCGAGCAATTGATTCACTAGAGACGCAACACTAAACCAAAGTGAAACCATGACACGGTCAGAAAACAGATTTTTGAAAATTCATGAAACTTGGCAAAAACACAAAAGACATCATTACACACATTTTCAGCATTGGTAGGACTGACTCCGCCCAACAGGAAGTCGGCCATTTTGAAATATCTGCATTTTACACACATTTTTTGTGTACATTGTCAAACTACTCCTAGCAAATTTGTTGAATTCTCTTGGTATTTGGTAAAAATAAACATTGAACATATCTGATGATAAATTGTGAAGGAATAGTCTATCTCAAACAAGGACGAAATGGCAGATGGTTGAATTTGTGAGATGCCACATCAAAACAGGAGGTCAAAACCTAGGTAATGCCAGGTGTTTTGAGGAGGTCATAACGGAGAAAAACTCACAAAATTTGACCGGCCTGCTTATCTAAGGCTGTTCTTTGATGTAGAATTAGAATTTCAAATACATGTATTTTAACAGCGCTAAAGCGCCACCTGTATTTTAAATGGATATTTCACGTGTTTAACAGGATAGAAAACTCTTGAAAATTGGCACACTCAATAAGACCTTAAAATTACTTCTACCGGTTTCTCGGTTTGGCCCGGTACGATTTGCGCTGTTGTGCGAGGGCCCTACGTCCCCCTGTGACAGGGGGACAACTCGTTATTATTAGGGCCCGAGCACCGAAGGCGCAGGCGAAGCCTGCACCGGAGGTGCAAAGCCCTATTGTTTTTGGTCCGTTTATTATTAGGGCCCGAGCACCGAAGGCGCAGGCGAAGCCTGCACCGGAGGTGCAAAGCCCTATTGTTTTTGGTCCGTTTATTATTATTATTATTATTATTATTCTGCCTCTTTGCGTCCGTTTTTGAGGCATTTCCGATACTCGAAAACTCACGCATTTTGGCACAGGCCTCAAGCTCGGCGAAAATTTTAAAGTTCCATAGAGGCTGGACTTTGGCGTTGTTCAGGAGCTCTATAGCGCCCCCAAACGTCGGCAGTGGCCGGGATGAAGTTTGTCCAACGTGCACCAACTTTGGTACGCTCATTGACCTCCTCATAAACAACAAGAATCACTAGATTTTATTTGACTCCGCCCAACAGGAAGTCGGCCATTTTGACAGGAAGTTGCAAAATAAAAAGTTTCCCGCTGGGTTTCGGAGTGGTTAGGATGTTTGAAAACTCCTAAAATTTTACAGAGCTATTTGGCCTTGGCCATACTTTGACCGTAAGTTGGAATTTCGTAAATTCGTCTTTCATCAGCTCTCTAGCGCCACCTATTTTATATCATATTTATGAAAAGCTCTCAGCCTCTTGATGATTGGCAGATTCAATAAGTCTTTGAAATGATTTAGGAATATTTTGTCGTTTTTCTCATGTGTAGCTAGAGGACTCTACAGCGCCCCCTATTTTGTTTAGGCCATTAAATTAGCTGTAGCTGTCTCAAAATTTCTCCAATATTCTCGATTTTTGGCAACAACATAGAAACTATCATCCCGCACATATTACCCATTGGCTTGTACTAGCTCCGCCCAACAGGAAGTCGGCCATTTTGAAATTTGTGGAATTTTTACACATTTTTCACGAACTCATTCAAACTCCCCCTAGAGTCTTTGTCACATTACCTCTAAATTTTGTATGGATAGGCTCCAGACATACTTGGTGATAAATTGCGAAGGAATAGTCGATAGCTGAAACGATGACGTAATGGCGGACAATTAATTTAATGGAGACGCAACACTAGACCAAAGTGAAACCATGACATAAAACATAAAACAGATCATTGAAAAATCATGAAACTTGGTAAAAACACAAGAGACATCATAAGACAAGTTTTTAGAATTGGAATGATTGACTCCGCCCAACAGGAAGTCGGCCATTTTGAAATATGTGCATTTTACACACATTTTTTGCATACTTTGTCGAACTCCTCCTAGGGAATTTGTTGAATACTCTTGATATTTGTCAGTAATAAACTACTAACACACCTGATGATAAATTGCGAAGGAATAGTCGATATCTTAAACGAGGACGAAATGGCGGACAGTTGAATTGCTTGAGATGCCCCGTTAAAACAGGAAGTGAATACATTCTGGTGTTAGTAGGTGTTTGAGGAGGTTAAAAAGGTTAAAAACTCTCAAAAATTTACAGGCCTGCTTGATTTAAGCAGTAGTTTGATCTGAAATTAAAATTTCATATATACGTATTTCATTGGCTCTATAGCGCCACCTAGGTTTCAATGCATATTTGACATTACGGGAATGCTCAAAACCTCTTGAAAATTGACAGATTGCATAAGACCTAAAAGCACTTTACAAATATTTTGACAATTTTTTCATGTATAGCTAGCGGACTCTACAGCGCCCCCTAATTGGTTCGTTTAATAAATTAGCTGTGGATGTGTCAAAATTTGTCTAATCTTCTCAAATTTTGGTAGGATCGTAGATAGTATGACCCTGCACATATTTGCAATTGGCTTGTATTAGCTCCGCCCAACAGGAAGTCGGCCATATTGGAATTTGTAATATTTTTACAAATTTTTCACAAACTAATTTAAACTGCTCCTAAAGTCTTTGTCAGATTACCTCTTATTTCGCTGTAAATGAACAACAGACATATTTGATGATAATTGCCAAAGGATTAGTTGATCGGTAAAACGGTGACCCAATGGCGAGCAATTGAGTCACTAGAGACGCAACACTAAACCAAAGTGAAACCATGACATGGTCAGAAAACAGATTATTGAAAATTCATGAAACTTGGCAAAAACACAAAAGACATCATTACACACATTTTCAGCATTGGTAGGACTGACTCCGCCCAACAGGAAGTCGGCCATTTTGAAATATCTGCATTTTACACACATTTTTTGTGTACATTGTCAAACTACTCCTAGCAAATTTGATGAATTCTCTTGGTATTTGGTACAAATAAACATTGAACATATCTGATGATAAATTGTGAAGGAATAGTCGATATCTCAAACGAGGACGAAATGGCAGATGGTTGAATTTTTGAGATCCCACATCAAAACAGGAGGTGAAAACCTAGATAATGCCAGGTGTTTTGAGGAGGTTATAACGGAGAAATACTCACAAAATTTGACCAGCCTGCTTATCTAAGGCTGTTGTTTGATGTAGAATTAGAATTTCAAATACATGTATTTTAACAGCGCCATAGCGCCACCTGTATTTTAAATGGATATTTCACATGTTTAACAGGATAGAAAACTCTTGAAAATTGGCACACTCAATAAGACCTCAAAATTACTTTTACCGGTTTCTCGGTTTGGCCCGGTACGATTTGCGCTGTTGTGCGAGGGCCCTACGTCCCCCTGTGACAGGGGGACAACTCGTTATTATTATTATTATTATTATTCTGCCTCTTTGCGTCCATTTTTGAGGCATTTCCGATACTCGAAAACTCACGCATTTTGGCACAGACCTCAAGCTCGGCGAAAATTTTAAAGTTCCATAGAGGCTGGACTTAGGCGTGGTTCAGGAGCTCTATAGCGCCCCCAAACGTAGGCAGTGGCCGGGATGAAGTTTGTCCAATGTACACCAACTTTGGTACGCTCATTGACCTCCTCATAAAGAATAAGGATCAATTTGATTTATTTGACTCCGCCCAACAGGAAGTCGGCCATTTTGACAGGAAGTTGCAAAATAAAAAGTTTCCCGCTGGGTTTCGGAGGGGTTAAGATGTTTGAAAACTCCTAAAATTTTACAGAGCTATTTAGCTTAGGCCAAACTTTGACGGTAAGTTGGAATTTCGTAAATTCGTGTTTCATCAGCTCTCTAGCGCCACCTATTTCATATCACATTTATAAAAAGCTCTCAGCCTCTTGATAATTGGCAGATTCAATAAGTCTTTGAAATGATTTAGAAATATTTTGTCGTTTTTCTCATGTGTAGCTAGATGACTCTACAGCGCCCCCTATTTTATTTAGGCCATTAAATTAGCTGTAGCTGTCTCAAAATTTCTCCAATATTCTCGATTTTTGGCAACAACATAGAGAGTATCATCCCGCACATATTACCCATTGGCTGGTATTAGCTCCGCCCAACAGGAAGTCGGCCATTTTAAAATTTGTGGAATTTTTACACATTTTTCACGAACTCATTCAAACTCCTCCTAGAGTCTTTGTCAGATTATCTCTAAATTGGGCTTGGGTAGGCTCCAGACATACGTGGTGATAAATTGCGAAGGAATAGTCGATAGCTGAAACGATGACGTAATGGCGGGCAATTGATTTAATGGAGACACAACACTAAACCACATAGAAACATTAGCATGGTCAGAATACAGCTGCTTGGAATTTCATGAAACTTGGCAAAAACATAAAAGACATCATTACACACATTTTCAGTGTTGATATGATTGACTCCGCCCAACAGGAAGTCGGCCATTTTGAAAAACGTGCATTTTACACACATTTTTTGCATACTTTGTCGAACTCCTCCTAGGGAATTTGTTGAATACTCTTGATATTTGTCAGCAATAAACTACTACCATCCGTGATGATAAATTGCGAAGGAATAGTCGATATCTTAAACGAGGACGAAATGGCAGACAGTTGAATTGCTGGAGATAACCCATTAAAATAGGAAGTAAATACATTCTGGTGTTGGTAGGTGTTTGAGGAGGTTAAACAGGTTGAAAACTCACGAAACTTTACAGGCCTGCTTGATTTAAGCGGTCCTTTGATTAAAAATTTAATTTTCATATATACATATTTCATTGCCTCTATAGCGCCACCTAGGTTTCAATGCATATTTGACATTACGGAAATGCTCAAAAACCCTTGAAAATTGTCAGATTCCATAAGATCTAAAAACACTTTACAAATATTGTGATAATTTTTTCATGTGTAGCTAGCGGACTCTATAGCGCCCCCTAAATCATTCGTTTAATAAATTAGCTGTGGATGTGTCACAATTTGTCTAATCTTCTCAAATTTTGGTAGGAGCGTAGATACTATGACTCTGCACATATATGCAATTGGTTTGTATTAGCTCCGCCCAACAGGAAGTCGGCCATATTGGATTTTGTAATTTTTTTACACTTTTTTTCACAAACTCATTTAAACTGCTCCTAAAGTCTTTGTCAGATTACCTCTTATTTCACTGTAAATGAACAACAGACATATTTGATGATAACTGCCAAAGGATTAGTTGATCGGTAAAACGGTGACCCAATGGCGAGCAATTGATTCACTAGAGACGCAACACTAAACCAAAGTGAAACCATGACACGGTCAGAAAACAGATTTTTGAAAATTCATGAAACTTGACAAAAACACAAAAGACATCATTACACACATTTTCAGCATTGGTAGGACTGACTCCGCCCAACAGGAAGTCGGCCATTTTGAAATATCTGCATTTTACACACATTTTTTGTGTACATTGTCAAACTACTCCTAGCAAATTTGTTGAATTCTCTTGGTATTTGGTAAAAATAAACATTGAACATATCTGATGATAAATTGTGAAGGAATAGTCGATATCTCAAACGAGGATGAAATGGCAGATGGTTGAATTTTTGAGATGCCACATCAAAACAGGAGGTCAAAACCTAGGTAATGCCAGGTGTTTTGAGGAGGTTATAACGGAGAAAAACTCACAAAATTTGACCGGCCTGCTTATCTAAGGCTGTTCTTTGATGTAGAATTAGAATTTCAAATACATGTATTTTAACAGCGCTAAAGCGCCACCTGTATTTTAAATGGATATTTCACATGTTTAACAGGATAGAAAACTCTTGAAAATTGGCACACTCAATAAGACCTCAAAATTACTTTTACCGGTTTCTCGGTTTGGCCCGGTACGATTTGCGCTGTTGTGCGAGGGCCCTACGTCCCCCTGTGACAGGGGGACAACTCGTTATTATTATTTTTATTTACAAATTTCGCGCCCATTTTTGAGGCCTTTCCGATACTCGAAAACTCTTGCATTTTGGCACAGACGTCAAAGCCGGTGAAAAATTTTAAATTACATTGTTCACAGGTTTGGGCGTGGATCAGGAGCTCTATAGCGCCCCCAAACGTTGCCATTGGCCGGGATAAAGTTTGTCCAATGTGCACCAACTTTGGTACGCTCATTGACCTCATTATACCGATCAAGAATCACTTGGATTTATTTGACTCCGCCTAACAGGAAGTCTGCCATTTTGGCAGGAAGTCGCAAAATAAAAAGTTTCCCGTGGTGTTTTGGGTGGGTTACGATGTTTGAAAACTCCTAAAATTTTACAGAGCTATTTAGCTTAGGCCATACTTTGACCTTCAGTTGGAATTTCGTAAATTCGTGTTTCATCAGCTCTCTAGCGCCACCTATTTTATATCACATTTATAAAAAGCTCTCAGCCTCTTGATAATTGGCAGATTCAATAAGTTTTTGAAATGATTTAGAAATATTTTGTCGTTTTTCTCATGTGTAGCTAGATGACTCTACAGCGCCCCCTATTTTATTTAGGCCATTAAATTAGCTGTAGCTGTCTCAAAATTTCTCCAATATTCTCGATTTTTGGCAACAACATAGAGAGTATCATCCCGCACATATTACCCATTGGCTGGTATTAGCTCCGCCCAACAGGAAGTCGGCCATTTTGAAATTTGTGGAATTTTTACACATTTTTCACGAACTCATTCAAACTCCTCCTAGAGTCTTTGTCAGATTATCTCTAAATTGGGCGTGGGTAGGCTCCAGACATACGTGGTGATAAATTGCGAAGGAATAGTTGATAGCTGAAACGATGACGTAATGGCAGGCAATTAATTTAATGGAGAAGCAACACTAAACAAAAGTGAAACCATGACATGGTCATAACACAGATGATTGAAAATTCATGAAACTTGGCAAAAACACAAGAGACATCATAAGACACGTTTTTAGTATTGGTAAGACTGACTCCGCCCAACAGGAAGTCGGCCATTTTGAAAAAAGTGTGTTTTACACACATTTTTTGCATACTTTGTCGAACTCCTCCTAGGGAATTTGTTGAATACTCTTGATATTTGTCTGTAATAAACTGCTAACATACTTGATTGTAAATTGCGAAGGAATAGTCGATATCTTAAACGAGGACGAAATGGCGGACAGTTGAATTGCTTGTGATACCCCGTTAAAACAGGAAGTGAATACATTCTGGTGTTAGTAGGTGTTTGAGGAGGTTGAAAAGGTTGAAAACTCTCGAAAATTTACAGGCCTGCTTGATTTAAGCAGTAGTTTGATCTGAAATTAAAATTTCATATATACGTATTTCATTGGCTCTGTAGCGCCACCTAGGTTTCAATGCATATTTGACATTACGGGAATGCTCAAAACCTCTTGAAAATTGACAGATTGCATAAGACCTAAAAACACTTTACAAATATTTTGACAATTTTTTCATGTATAGCTAGCGGACTCTACAGCGCCCCCTAATTTGTTCATTTAATAAATTAGCTGTGGATGTGTCAAAATTTGTCTAATCTTCTCAAATTTTGGTAGGAGTGTAGATAGTATGACCCTGCACATATTTGCAATTGGCTTGTATTAGCTCCGCCCAACAGGAAGTCGGCCATATTGGAATTTGTAATATTTTTACACATTTTTCACAAACTCATTTAAACTGCTCCTAAAGTCTTTGTCAGATTACCTCTTATTTCGCTGTAAATGAACAACAGACATATTTGATGATAACTGCCAAAGGATTAGTTGATCGGTAAAACGGTGACCCAATGGCGAGCAATTGATTCACTAGAGACGCAACACTAAACCAAAGTGAAACCATGACACGGTCAGAAAACAGATTTTTGAAAATTCATGAAACTTGGCAAAAACACAAAAGACATCATTACACACATTTTCAGCATTGGTAGGACTGACTCCGCCCAACAGGAAGTCGGCCATTTTGAAATATCTGCATTTTACACACATTTTTTGTGTACATTGTCAAACTACTCCTAGCAAATTTGATGAATTCTCTTGGTATTTGGTAAAAATAAACATTGAACATATCTGATGATAAATTGTGAAGGAATAGTCGATATCTCAAACGAGGACGAAATGGCAGATGGTTGAATTTGTGAGATGCCACATCAAAACAGGAGGTCAAAACCTAGGTAAGCCACGTGTTTTGAGGAGGTTATAACGGAGAAAAACTCACAAAATTTGACTGGCCTGCTTATCTAAGGCTGTTCTTTGATGTAGAATTAGAATTTCAAATACAGGTATTTTAACAACGCTAAAGCGCCACCTGTATTTTAAATGGATATTTCACGTGTTTAACAGGATAGAAAACTCTTGAAAATTGGCACACTCAATAAGACCTTAAAATTACTTTTACCGGTTTCTCGGTTTGGCCCGGTACGATTTGCGCTGTTGTGCGAGGGCCCTACGTCCCCCTGTGACAGGGGGACAACTCGTTATTATTAGGGCCCGAGCAACGAAGGCGCAGGCGAAGCCTGCACCGGAGGTGCAAAGCCCTATTGTTTTTGGTCCGTTTATTATTAGGGCCCGAGCACCGAAGGCGCAGGCGAAGCCTGCACCGGAGGTGCAAAGCCCTATTGTTTTTGGTCCGTTTATTATTATTATTATTATTAGGGCCCGAGCACCGAAGGCGCAGGCGAAGCCTGCACCGGAGGTGCAAAGCCCTATTGTTTTTGGTCCGTTTATTAGGGCCCGAGCACCGAAGGCGCAGGCGAAGCCTGCACCGGAGGTGCAAAGCCCTATTGTTTTTGGTCCGTTTATTATTATTATTATTATTATTATTATTATTATTATTATTCTGCCTCTTTGCGTCCATTTTTGAGGCATTTCCGATACTCGAAAACTCACGCATTTTGGTACAGGCCTCAAGCTCGGCGAAAATTTTAAAGTTCCATAGAGGCTGGACTTAGGCGAGGTTCAGGAGCTCTATAGCGCCCCCAAACGTAGGCAGTGGCTGGGATGAAGTTTGTCCAATGTACACCAACTTTGGTACGCTCATTGACCTCCTCATAAAGAACAAGGATCAATTTGATTTATTTGACTCCGCCCAACAGGAAGTCGGCCATTTTGACAGGAAGTTGCAAAATAAAAAGTTTCCCGCTGGGTTTCGGAGGGGTTAAGATGTTTGAAAACTCCTAAAATTTTACAGAGCTATTTAGCTTAGGCCAAACTTTGACCTTCAGTTGGAATTTCGTAAATTCGTGTTTCATCAGCTCTCTAGCGCCACCTATTTTATATCACATTTATAAAAAGCTCTCAGCCTCTTGATAATTGGCAGATTCAATAAGTCTTTGAAATGATTTAGAAATATTTTGTCGTTTTTCTCATGTGTAGCTAGATGACTCTACAGCGCCCCCTATTTTATTTAGGCCATTAAATTAGCTGTAGCTGTCTCAAAATTTCTCCAATATTCTCGATTTTTGGCAACAACATAGAGAGTATCATCCCGCACATATTACCCATTGGCTGGTATTAGCTCCGCCCAACAGGAAGTCGGCCATTTTGAAATTTGTGGAATTTTTACACATTTTTCACGAACTCATTCAAACTCCTCCTAGAGTCTTTGTCAGATTATCTCTAAATTGGGCGTGGGTAGGCTCCAGACATACGTGGTGATAAATTGCGAAGGAATAGTCGATAGCTGAAACGATGACGTAATGGCAGGCAATTAATTTAATGGAGAAGCAACACTAAACAAAAGTGAAACCATGACACGGTCATAACACAGATGATTGAAAATTCATGAAACTTGGCAAAAACACAATAGACATCATAAGACACGTTTTTAGCATTGGTAAGACTGACTCCGCCCAACAGGAAGTCGGCCATTTTGAAAAAAGTGTGTTTTACACACATTTTTTGCATACTTTGTCAAACTCCTCCTAGGGAATTTGTTGAATACTCTTGATATTTGTCAACAATAAACTACTAACACACCTGATGATAAATTGCGAAGGAATAGTCGATATCTTAAACGGGGACGAAATGGCAGACAGTTGAATTGCTTGAGATACCCCATTAAAACAGGAAGTGAATACATTCTTGTGTTGGTAGGTGTTTGAGGAGGTTAAAATAGATGAAAACTCACAAAACTTTACAGGCCTGCTTGTTTTACGTGGTCCTTTGGTCTGAAATTGAAATTTCATATATACGCATTTCATTGGCTCTATAGCGCCACCTAGGTTTCAATGAATATTTGACATTACGGGAATAATCAAAAACGCTTGAAAATTGTCAGATTGCATAGGACCTAAAAACACATTACAAATATTGTGATAATTTTTTCATGTGTAGCTAGCTGACTCTACAGCGCCCCCTAATTTGTTCAGTTAAAAAATTAGCTCTGGATGTGTCAAAATTGGTCTAATGTTCTCCAATTTTGGTAGGAATGTAGATACCGTGACCTTGCACATATTTGCAATTGGCTTGTATTAGCTCCACCCAACAGGAAGTCGGCCATATTGGAATTTGTAAGATTTTTACACTTTTTTCACAAACTAATTTAAACTGCTCCTAAAGTCTTTGTCAGATTACCTCTTATTTCGCTGTAAATGAACAACAGACATATTTGATGATAATTGCCAAAGGATTAGTTGATCGGTAAAACGGTGACCCAATGGCGAGCAATTGAGTCACTAGAGACGCAACACTAAACCAAAGTGAAACCATGACATGGTCAGAAAACAGATTATTGAAAATTCATGAAACTTGGCAAAAACACAAAAGACATCATTACACACATTTTCAGCATTGGTAGGACTGACTCCGCCCAACAGGAAGTCGGCCATATTGAAATATCTGCATTTTACACACATTTTTTGTGTACATGGTCAAACTACTCCTAGCAAATTTGATGAATTCTCTTGGTATTTGGTAAAAATAAACATTGAACATATCTGATGATAAATTGTGAAGGAATAGTCGATATCTCAAACGAGGACGAAATGGCAGATGGTTGAATTTTTGAGATCCCACATCAAAACAGGAGGTGAAAACCTAGGTAATGCCAGGTGTTTTGAGGAGGTTATAACGGAGAAAAACTCACAAAATTTGACCGGCCTGCTTATCTAAGGCTGTTGTTTGATGTAGAATTAGAATTTCAAATACATGTATTTTAACAGCGCCATAGCGCCACCTGTATTTTAAATGGATATTTCACATGTTTAACAGGATAGAAAACTCTTGAAAATTGGCACACTCAATAAGACCTCAAAATTACTTTTACCGGTTTCTCGGTTTGGCCCGGTACGATTTGCGCTGTTGTGCGAGGGCCCTACGTCCCCCTGTGACAGGGGGACAACTCGTTATTATTATTATTATTATTATTATTCTGCCTCTTTGCGTCCATTTTTGAGGCATTTCCGATACTCGAAAACTCACGCATTTTGGCACAGGCCTCAAGCTCGGCGAAAATTTTAAAGTTCCATAGAGGCTGGACTTAGGCGTGGTTCAAGAGCTCTATAGCGCCCCCAAACGTAGGCAGTGGCTGGGATGAAGTTTGTCCAATGTACACCAACTTTGGTACGCTCATTGACCTCCTCATAAAGAACAAGGATCAATTTGATTTATTTGACTCCGCCCAACAGGAAGTCGGCCATTTTGACAGGAAGTTGCAAAATAAAAAGTTTCCCGCTGGGTTTCGGAGGGGTTAAGATGTTTGAAAACTCCTAAAATTTTACAGAGCTATTTAGCTTAGGCCAAACTTTGACGGTAAGTTGGAATTTCGTAAATTCGTGTTTCATCAGCTCTCTAGCGCCACCTATTTCATATCACATTTATAAAAAGCTCTCAGCCTCTTGATAATTGGCAGATTCAATAAGTCTTTGAAATGATTTAGAAATATTTTGTCGTTTTTCTCATGTGTAGCTAGATGACTCTACAGCGCCCCCTATTTTATTTAGGCCATTAAATTAGCTGTAGCTGTCTCAAAATTTCTCCAATATTCTCGATTTTTGGCAACAACATAGAGAGTATCATCCCGCACATATTACCCATTGGCTGGTATTAGCTCCGCCCAACAGGAAGTCGGCCATTTTAAAATTTGTGGAATTTTTACACATTTTTCACGAACTCATTCAAACTCCTCCTAGAGTCTTTGTCAGATTATCTCTAAATTGGGCTTGGGTAGGCTCCAGACATACGTGGTGATAAATTGCGAA
Organism: Astyanax mexicanus; assembly: GCF_023375975.1. Classification (NCBI taxonomy): domain Eukaryota; kingdom Metazoa; phylum Chordata; class Actinopteri; order Characiformes; family Acestrorhamphidae; genus Astyanax; species Astyanax mexicanus. Next base: position 14,087,909 of record NC_064411.1, on the reverse strand, counting down.
GGAATAGTCGATAGCTGAAACGATGACGCAATGGCAGGCAATTAATTTAATGGAGAAGCAACACTAAACAAAAGTGAAACCATGACACGGTCATAACACAGATGATTGAAAATTCATGAAACTTGGCAAAAACACAAGAGACATCATAAGACACGTTTTTAGTATTGGTAAGACTGACTCGGCCCAACAGGAAGTCGGCCATTTTGAAAAAAGTGCGTTTTACACACATTTTTTGCATACTTTGTCGAACTCCTCCTAGGGAATTTGTTGAATACTTTTGATATTTGTCTGTAATAAACTGCTAACATACTTGATTGTAAATTGCGAAGGAATAGTCGATATCTTAAACGAGGACGAAATGGCGGACAGTTGAATTGCTTGAGATGCCCCGTTAAAACAGGAAGTGAATACATTCTGGTGTTAGTAGGTGTTTGAGGAGGTTAAAAAGGTTGAAAACTCTCGAAAATTTACAGGCCTTCTTGATTTAAGCAGTAGTTTGATCTGAAATTAAAATTTCATATATACGTATTTCATTGGCTCTATAGCGCCACCTAGGTTTCAATGCATATTTGACATTACGGGAATGCTCAAAACCTCTTGAAAATTGACAGATTGCATAAGACCTAAAAACACTTTACAAATATTTTGACAATTTTTTCATGTATAGCTAGCGGATTCTACAGCGCCCCCTAATTTGTTCATTTAATAAATTAGCTGTGGATGTGTCAAAATTTGTCTAATCTTCTCAAATTTTGGTAGGAGTGTAGATAGTATGACCCTGCACATATTTGCAATTGGCTTGTATTAGCTCCGCCCAACAGGAAGTCGGCCATATTGGAATTTGTAATATTTTTACACATTTTTCACAAACTCATTTAAACTGCTCCTAAAGTCTTTGTCAGATTACCTCTTATTTCGCTGTAAATGAACAACAGACATATTTGATGATAACTGCCAAAGGATTAGTTGATCGGTAAAACGGTGACCCAATGGCGAGCAATTGATTCACTAGAGACGCAACACTAAACCAAAGTGAAACCATGACACGGTCAGAAAACAGATTTTTGAAAATTCATGAAACTTGGCAAAAACACAAAAGACATCATTACACACATTTTCAGCATTGGTAGGACTGACTCCGCCCAACAGGAAGTCGGCCATTTTGAAATATCTGCATTTTACACACATTTTTTGTGTACATTGTCAAACTACTCCTAGCAAATTTGTTGAATTCTCTTGGTATTTGGTAAAAATAAACATTGAACATATCTGATGATAAATTGTGAAGGAATAGTCGATATCTCAAACGAGGACGAAATGGCAGATGGTTGAATTTTTGAGATGCCACATCAAAACAGGAGGTCAAAACCTAGGTAATGCCAGGTGTTTTGAGGAGGTTATAAAGGAGAAAAACTCACAAAATTTGACCGGCCTGCTTATCTAAGGCTGTTCTTTGATGTAGAATTAGAATTTCAAATACATGTATTTTAAAAGCGCTAAAGCGCCACCTGTATTTTAAATGGATATTTCACGTGTTTAACAGGATAGAAAACTCTTGAAAATTGGCACACTCAATAAGACCTTAAAATTACTTCTACCGGTTTCTCGGTTTGGCCCGGTACGATTTGCGCTGTTGTGCGAGGGCCCTACGTCCCCCTGTGACAGGGGGACAACTCGTTATTAGGGCCCGAGCACCGAAGGCGCAGGCGAAGCCTGCACCGGAGGTGCAAAGCCCTATTGTTTTTGGTCCGTTTATTATTATTATTATTATATTCAGGTTCGCCCATTTTTGAGGCCTTTCCGATACTCGAAAACTCATACAAATTGGCATAGGCCTAAAACTCAGCGAAAATGAAAAAGTTACATAAGGCATGGGCGTGGTCGTGGTTCAGGAGCTCTATAGCGCCCCCAAACGTAGGCAGTGGCCGGGATGAAGTTTGTCCAATGTGCACCAACTTTGGTACGCTCATTGACCTTCTCATAAAGAACAAGAATCACTTGGATTTATCTGACTCCACCCAACAGGAAGTCGGCCATTTTGGCAGGAAATCGCAAAATATAAAGTTTCCCGCTGGGTTTCGGAGGGGTTATGATGTTCGAAAACTCATAAAACTTGAAAAGCTTATTTGGCTCAGGATGTACTTTGATAGTGAACTCGAATTTCGCACTTTTGATTTTCATCAGCTCTCTAGCGCCACCAATTTTACATGACATTTATGGAAAGCGCTCAGCCTCTTGATAATTGGCAGATTCATTAAGGCCTCAAAATGATTTAGATATGTATTGTCATTTTTGTTGTGTGTAGCTAGATGACTCTACAGCGCCCCCTATTTGGTTGGGCTAATAAATTAGCCGTGACCTTCTCAAAAATTCTCAGATATTCTCGATTTTTGGCAGAAACATAGACAATATGATTCCGCACATATTAGCAATCGGCATGCATTGGCTCCGCCCAACAGGAAGTCGGCCATTTTGGAATTTGTGGAATTTTTACACATTTTTCACAAACTCATTCGAACTCCTCCTAGAGTTTTCGTCAGATTATCTCTAAATTGTCTGTGGATAGGCTTCAGACATACTTGGTGATAAATTGCGAAGGAATAGTTGATAGCTGAAACGACGACGTAACAGCGGGTAATTAATTTAATGGAGACGCAACACTAGCCCAAATAGAAACATTAGCATGGTCAGAACACAGGTGTTTGAAAAATCATGAAACTTTACAGAAACATAATAGACATCATTACGCACATTGTCACCATTGGTGTGATTGACTCCGCCCAACAGGAAGTCGGCCATTTTGAAACACGTGCATTTTACACACATTTTTTGCATACTTTGTCGAACTCCTCCTAGGGAATTTGTTGAATACTCTTGATATTTGTCAGCAATAAACAACTACCATCCGTGATGATAAATTGTGAAGGAATAGTCGATATCTTAAATGAGGACGAAATAGCGGACAGTTGAACTGCTTGAGATGCCCCATTAAAACAGGAAGTGAATACATTCTGGTGTTAGTAGGTGTTTGAGGAGGTTAAAAAGGTTGAAAACTCTCGAAAATTTACAGGCCTGCTTGATTTAAGCAGTACTTTGATCTGAAATTAAAATTTCATATATACGTATTATATTTGGCTCCATAGCGCCACCTAGGTTTCAATGCATATTAGACATTACGGGAATGCTCAAAACCTCTTGAAAATTGACAGATTGCATAAGACCTAAAAACACTTTACAAATATTTTGACAATTTTTTCATGTATAGCTAGCGGACTCTACAGCGCCCCCTAATTGGTTCGTTTAATAAATTAGCTGTGGATGTGTCAAAATTTGTCTAATCTTCTCAAATTTTGGTAGGATCGTAGGTAGTATGACCCTGCACATATTTGCAATTGGCTTGTATTAGCTCCGCCCAACAGGAAGTCGGCCATATTGGAATTTGTAATATTTTTACACATTTTTCACAAACTCATTTAAACTGCTTCTAAAGTCTTTGTCACATTACCTCTTATTTCGCTGTAAATGAACAACAGACACATTTGATGATAACTGCCAAAGGATAAGTCGATCGGTAAAACGGTGACCCAATGGCGAGCAATTGATTCACTAGAGACGCAACACTAAACCAAAGTGAAACAATGACACGGTCAGAACACAGATCATTGAAAATTCCTGAAACTTGGCAAAAACACAAAAGACATCATTACACACATTTTCAGCATTGGTAGGACTGACTCCGCCCAACAGGAAGTCGGCCATTTTGAAATATCTGCATTTTACACACATTTTTTGTGTATATTGTCAAACTACTCCTAGCAAATTTGTTGAATTCTCTTGGTATTTGGTAAAAATAAACATTGAACATATCTGATGATAAATTGTGAAGGAATAGTCGATATCTCAAACGAGGACGAAATGGCAGATGGTTGAATTTGTGAGATGCCACATCAAAACAGGACGTCAAAACCTAGGTAATGCCAGGTGTTTTGAGGAGGTTATAACGGAGAAAAACTCACAAAATTTGACCGGCCTGCTTATCTGAGGCTGTTGTTTGATGTAGAATTAGAATTTCAAATACATGTATTTTAACAGCGCTATAGCGCCACCGTTATTTTAAATGGATATTTCACGTTTAACATGATAGAAAACTCTTGAAAATTGGCACACTCAATAAGACCTTAAAATTACTTTCACCGGTTTCTCGGTTTGGCCCGGTACGATTTGCGCTGTTGTGCGAGGGCCCTACGTCCCCCTGTGACAGGGGGACAACTCGTTATTATTATTATTATTATTCTGCCTCTTTGCGTCCATTTTTGAGGCATTTCCGATACTCGAAAACTCACGCATTTTGGCACAGGCCTCAAGCTCGGCGAAAATTTTAAAGTTCCATAGAGGCTGGACTTTGGCGTTGTTCAGGAGCTCTATAGCGCCCCCAAACGTCGGCAGTGGCCGGGATGAAGTTTGTCCAACGTGCACCAACTTTGGTACGCTCATTGACCTCCTCATAAACAACAAGAATCACTAGGTTTTATTTGACTCCGCCCAACAGGAAGTCGGCCATTTTGACAGGAAGTTGCAAAATAAAAGGTTTCCCGCTGGGTTTCGGAGTGGTTAGGTTGTTTGAAAACTCCTAAAATTTTACAGAGCTATTTGGCCTTGGCCATACTTTAACCGTAAGTTGGAATTTCGTAAATTCGTCTTTCATCAGCTCTCTAGCGCCACCTATTTTATATCATATTTATGAAAAGCTCTCAGCCTCTTGATGATTGGCAGATTCAATAAGTCTTTGAAATGATTTAGGAATATTTTGTCGTTTTTCTCATGTGTAGCTAGAGGACTCTACAGCGCCCCCTATTTTGTTTAGGCCATTAAATTAGCTGTAGCTGTCTCAAAATTTCTCCAATATTCTCGATTTTTGGCAACAACATAGAAACTATCATCCCGCACATATTACCCTTCGGCTTGTACTAGCTCCGCCCAACAGGAAGTCGGCCATTTTGAAATTTGTGGAATTTTTACACATTTTTCACGAACTCATTCAAACTCCTCCTAGAGTCTTTGTCATATTACCTCTAAATTTGGTATGGATAGGCTCCAGACATACATGGTGATAAATTGCGAAGGAATAGTCGATAGCTGAAACGATGATGTAATGGCGGACAATTAATTTAATGGAGACGCAACACTAGACCAAAGTGAAACCATGACACAGTCATAAAACAGATTATTGAAAAATCATGAAACTTGGTAAAAACACAAGAGACATCATAAGACACATTTTTAGTATTGGAATGATTGACTCCGCCCAACAGGAAGTCGGCCATTTTGAAATATGTGCATTTTACACACATTTTTTGCATACTTTGTCGAACTCCTCCTAGGGAATTTGTTGAATACTCTTAATATTTGTCAGTAATAAACTACTAACACACCTGATGATAAATTGCGAAGGAATAGTCGATATCTTAAACGAGGACGAAATGGCGGACAGTTGAATTGCTTGAGATGCCCCGTTAAAACAGGAAGTGAATACATTCTGGTGTTAGTAGGTGTTTGAGGAGGTTAAAAAGGTTAAAAACTCTCAAAAATTTACAGGCCTGCTTGATTTAAGCAGTACTTTGATCTGAAATTAAAATTTCATATATACGTATTTCATTGGCTCTATAGCGCCACCTAGGATTCAATGCATATTTGACATTACGGGAATGCTCGAAACCTCTTGAAAATTGACAGATTGCATAAGACCTAAAAACACTTTACAAATATATTGACAATTTTTTCATGTATAGCTAGCGGACTCTACAGCGCCCCCTAATTGGTTCGTTTAATAAATTAGCTGTGGATGTGTCAAAATTTGTCTAATCTTCTCTAATTTTGGTAGGATCGTAGATAGTATGACCCTGCACATATTTGCAATTGGCTTGTATTAGCTCCGCCCCACAGGAAGTCGGCCATATTGGAATTTGTAATATTTTTACACATTTTTCACAAACTCATTTAAACTGCTCCTAAAGTCTTTGTCAGATTACCTCTTATTTCGCTGTAAATGAACAACAGACATATTTGATGATAACTGCCAAAGGATTAGTTGATCGGTAAAACGGCGACCCAATGGCGAGCAATTGATTCACTAGAGACGCAACACTAAACCAATGTGAAACCATGACACGGTCAGAAAACAGATTATTGAAAATTCATGAAACTTGGCAAAAACACAAAAGACATCATTACACACATTTTCAGCATTGGTAGGACTGACTCCGCCCAACAGGAAGTCGGCCATTTTGAAATATCTGCATTTTACACACTTTTTTTGTGTACATTGTCAAACTACTCCTAGCAAATTTGTTGAATTCTCTTGGTATTTGGTAAAAATAAACATTGAACATATCTGATGATAAATTGTGAAGGAATAGTCGATATCTCAAACGAGGACGAAATGGCAAATGGTTGAATTTGTGAGATGCCACATCAAAACAGGAGGTCAAAACCTAGGTAATGCCAGGTGTTTTGAGGAGGTTATAACGGAGAAAAACTCACAAAATTTGACCGGCCTGCTTATCTAAGGCTGTTCTTTGATGTAGAATTAGAATTTCAAATACATGTATTTTAACAGCGCTAAAGCGCCACCTGTATTTTAAATGAATTTTTCACGTGTTTAACAGGATAGAAAACTCTTGAAAATTGGCACACTCAATAAGACCTTAAAATTACTTCTACTGGTTTCTCGGTTTGGCCCGGTACGATTTGCGCTGTTGTGCGAGGGCCCTACGTCCCCCTGTGACAGGGGGACAACTCGTTATTATTATTATTCTGCCTCTTTGCGTCCATTTTTGAGGCATTTCCGATACTCGAAAACTCACGCATTTTGGCAGAGGCCTCAAGCTCGGCGAAAATTTTAAAGTTCCATAGAGGCTGGACTTAGGCGTGGTTCAGGAGCTCTATAGCGCCCCCAAACGTAGGCAGTGGCTGGGATGAAGTTTGTCCAATGTACACCAACTTTGGTACGCTCATTGACTTCCTCATAAAGAACAAGGATCAATTTGATTTATTTGACTCCGCCCAACAGGAAGTCGGCCATTTTGACAGGAAGTTGCAAAATAAAAAGTTTCCCGCTGGGTTTCGGAGGGGTTAAGATGTTTGAAAACTCCTAAAATTTTACAGAGCTATTTAGCTTAGGCCAAACTTTGACCTTCAGTTGGAATTTCGTAAATTCGTGTTTCATCAGCTCTCTAGCGCCACCTATTTTATATCACATTTATAAAAAGCTCTCAGCCTCTTGATAATTGGCAGATTCAATAAGTCTTTGAAATGATTTAGAAATATTTTGTCATTTTTCTCATGTGTAGCTAGATGACTCTACAGCGCCCCCTATTTTATTTAGGCCATTAAATTAGCTGTAGCTGTCTCAAAATTTCTCCAATATTCTCGATTTTTGGCAACAACATAGAGAGTATCATCCCGCACATATTACCCATTGGCTGGTATTAGCTCCGCCCAACAGGAAGTCGGCCATTTTGAAATTTGTGGAATTTTTACACATTTTTCATGGACTCATTCAAACTCCTCCTAGAGTCTTTGTCAGATTATCTCTAAATTGGGCATGGGTAGGCTCCAGACATACGTGGTGATAAATTGTGAAGGAATAGTCGATAGCTGAAACGATGACATAATGGCAGGCAATTAATTTAATGGAGAAGCAACACTAAACAAAAGTGAAACCATGACACGGTCATAACACAGATGATTGAAAATTCATGAAACTTGGCAAAAACACAAGAGACATCATAAGACACGTTTTTAGTATTGGTAAGACTGACTCCGCCCAACAGGAAGTCGGCCATTTTGAAAAAAGTGTGTTTTACACACATTTTTTGCATACTTTGTCGAACTCCTCCTAGGGAATTTGTTGAATACTCTTGATATTTGTCTGTAATAAACTGCTAACATACTTGATTGTAAATTGCGAAGGAATAGTCGATATCTTAAACGAGGACGAAATGGCGGACAGTTGAATTGCTTGAGATGCCCCGTTAAAACAGGAACTGAATACATTCTGGTGTTAGTAGGCGTTTGAGGAGGTTAAAAAGGTTGAAAACTCTCGAAAATTTACAGGCCTGCTTGATTTAAGCAGTAGTTTGATCTGAAATTAAAATTTCATATATACGTATTTCATTGGCTCTATAGCGCCACCTAGGTTTCAATGCATATTTGACATTACGGGAATGCTCAAAACCTCTTGAAAATTGACAGATTGCATAAGACCTAAAAACACTTTACAAATATTTTGACAATTTTTTCATGTATAGCTAGCGGACTCTACAGCGCCCCCTAATTTGTTCATTTAATAAATTAGCTGTGGATGTGTCAAAATTTGTCTAATCTTCTCAAATTTTGGTAGGAGTGTAGATAGTATGACCCTGCACATATTTGCAATTGGATTGTATTAGCTCCGCCCAACAGGAAGTCGGCCATATTGGAATTTGTAATATTTTTACACATTTTTCACAAACTCATTTAAACTGCTCCTAAAGTCTTTGTCAGATTACCTCTTATTTCGCTGTAAATGAACAACAGACATATTTGATGATAACTGCCAAAGGATTAGTTGATCAGTAAAACAGTGACCCAATGGCGAGCAATTGATTCACTAGAGACGCAACACTAAACCAAAGTGAAACCATGACACGGTCAGAAAACAGATTTTTGAAAATTCATGAAACTTGGCAAAAACACAAAAGACATCATTACACACATTTTCAGCATTGGTAGGACTGACTCCGCCCAACAGGAAGTCGGCCATTTTGAAATATCTGCATTTTACACACATTTTTTGTGTACATTGTCAAACTACTCCTAGCAAATTTGTTGAATTCTCTTGGTATTTGGTAAAAATAAACATTGAACATATCTGATGATAAATTGTGAAGGAATAGTCGATATCTCAAACGAGGACGAAATGGCAGATGGTTGAATTTGTGAGATGCCACATCAAAACAGGAGGTGAAAACCTAGGTAATGCCAGGTGTTTTGAGGAGGTTATAACGGAGAAAAACTCACAAAATTTGACCGGCCTGCTTATCTAAGGCTGTTCTTTGATGTAGAATTAGAATTTCAAATACATGTATTTTAACAGCGCCATAGCGCCACCTGTATTTTAAATGGGTATTTCACGTGTTTAACAGGATAGAAAACTCTTGAAAATTGGCACACTCAATAAGACCTCAAAATTACTTTTACCGGTTTCTCGGTTTGGCCCGGTACGATTTGCGCTGTTGTGCGAGGGCCCTACGTCCCCCTGTGACAGGGGGACAACTCGTTATTATTATTATTATTATTATTATTCTGCCTCTTTGCGTCCATTTTTGAGGCATTTCCGATACTCGAAAACTCACGCATTTTGGCACAGGCCTCAAGCTCGGCGAAAATTTTAAAGTTCCATAGAGGCTGGACTTTGGCGTTGTTCAGGAGCTCTATAGCGCCCCCAAACGTCGGCAGTGGCCGGGATGAAGTTTGTCCAACGTGCACCAACTCTGGTACGCTCATTGACCTCCTCATAAACAACAAGAATCACTAGGTTTTATTTGACTCCGCCCAACAGGAAGTCGGCCATTTTGACAGGAAGTTGCAAAATAAAAAGTTTCCCGCTGGGTTTCGGAGGGGTTAGGATGTTTGAAAACTCCTAAAATTTTACAGAGCTATTTGGCCTTGGCCATACTTTGACCGTAAGTTGGAATTTCGTAAATTCGTCTTTCATCAGCTCTCTAGCGCCACCTATTTTATATCATATTTATGAAAAGCTCTCAGCCTCTTGATGATTGGCAGATTCAATAAGTCTTTGAAATGATTTAGGAATATTTTGTCGTTTTTCTCATGTGTAGCTAGAGGACTCTACAGCGCCCCCTATTTTGTTTAGGCCATTAAATTAGCTGTAGCTGTCTCAAAATTTCTCCAATATTCTCGATTTTTGGCAACAACATAGAAACTATCATCCCGCACATATTACCCTTTGGCTTGTACTAGCTCCGCCCAACAGGAAGTCGGCCATTTTGAAATTTGTGGAATTTTTACACATTTTTCACGAACTCATTCAAACTCCTCCTAGAGTCTTTGTCATATTACCTCTAAATTTGGTATGGATAGGCTCCAGACATACATGGTGATAAATTGCGAAGGAATAGTCGATAGCTGAAACGATGATGTAATGGCGGGCAATTAATTTAATGGAGACGCAACACTAAACAAAAGTGAAACCATGACACGGTCATAACACAGATGATTGAAAATTCATGAAACTTGGCAAAAACACAAGAGACATCATAAGACACGTTTTTAGTATTGGTAAGACTGAATCCGCCCAACAGGAAGTCGGCCATTTTGAAATAAGTGCATTTTACACACATTTTTTGCATACTTTGTCGAACTCCTCCTAGGGAATTTGTTGAATACTCTTGATATTTGTCAGCAAAAAACTACTACCATCCGTGATGATAAATTGCGAAGGAATAGTCGATATCTTAAACGAGGACGAAATGGCGGACAGTTGAACTGCTTGAGATGCCCCATTAAAACAGGAAGTGAATACATTCTGGTGTTAGTAGGTGTTTGAGGAGGTTAAAAAGGTTGAAAACTCTCAAAAATTTACAGGCCTGCTTGAATTAAGCAGTACTTTCATCTGAAATTAAAATTTCTTGTATACGTATTTCATTGGCTCTATAGCGCCACCTAGGTTTCAATGCATATTTGACATTACGGGAATGCTCAAAACCTCTTGAAAATTGACAGATTGCATAAGACCTAAAAACACTTTACAAATATTTTGACAATTTTTTCATGTATAGCTAGCAGACTCTACAGCGCCCCCTAATTCGTTTGTTTAATAAATTAGCTGTGGATGTGTCAAAATTTGTCTAATCTTCTCAAATTTTGGTAGGATCGTAGATAGTATGACCCTGCACATATTTGCAATTGGCTTGTATTAGCTCCGCCCAACAGGAAGTCGGCCATATTGGAATTTGTAATATTTTTACAAATTTTTCACAAACCAATTTAAACTGCTCCTAAAGTCTTTGTCAGATTACCTCTTATTTCGCTGTAAATGAACAACAGACATATTTGATGATAATTGCCAAAGGATTAGTTGATCGGTAAAACGGTGACCCAATGGCGAGCAATTGAGTCACTAGAGACGCAACACTAAACCAAAGTGAAACCATGACATGGTCAGAAAACAGATTATTGAAAATTCATGAAACTTGGCAAAAACACAAAAGACATCATTACACACATTTTCAGCATTGGTAGGACTGACTCCGCCCAACAGGAAGTCGGCCATTTTGAAATATCTGCATTTTACACACATTTTTTGTGTACATTGTCAAACTACTCCTAGCAAATTTGATGAATTCTCTTGGTATTTGGTAAAAATAAACATTGAACATATCTGATGATAAATTGTGAAGGAATAGTCGATATCTCAAACGAGGACGAAATGGCAGATGGTTGAATTTTTGAGATCCCACATCAAAACAGGAGGTGAAAACCTAGGTAATGCCAGGTGTTTTGAGGAGGTTATAACGGAGAAAAACTCGACCATTTGACCAGCCTGCTTATCTAAGGCTGTTGTTTGATGTAGAATTAGAATTTCAAATACATGTATTTTAACAGCGCCATAGCGCCACCTGTATTTTAAATGGATATTTCACATGTTTAACAGGATAGAAAACTCTTGAAAATTGGCACACTCAATAAGACCTCAAAATTACTTTTACCGGTTTCTCGGTTTGGCCCGGTACGATTTGCGCTGTTGTGCGAGGGCCCTACGTCCCCCTGTGACAGGGGGACAACTCGTTATTATTGTTATTATTATTAGGGCCCGAGCACCGAAGGCGCAGGCGAAGCCTGCACCGGAGGTGCAAAGCCCTATTGTTTTTGGAATGTTTATTAGGGCCCGAGCACCGAAGGCGCAGGCGAAGCCTGCACCGGAGGTGCAAAGCCCTATTGTTTTTGCCCATTTTTGAGGCCTTTCTGATACTCGAAAACTCTTGAATTTTGGCACAGACATCAAAGTCGGTGAAAAATTTGAAATTTCACAGTTCCTGGGCTTGGGAGTTGATCAGGAGCTCTATAGCGCCCCCAAACGTTGCTAGTGGCCGGGATAAAGTTTGTCCAATGTGCACCAACTTTGGTACGCTCATTGACCTCATTATACCGATCAAGAATCACTTGGATTTATTTGACTCCGCCTAACAGGAAGTCTGCCATTTTGGCAGGAAGTCGCAAAATAAAAAGTTTCCCGTGGTGTTTTGGGTGGGTTACGATGTTCGAAAACTCATAAAATTTCACAGGCATATTGGGCATAGGCTGTACTTTGATGTAAAATTGGAATTTTTCATATTCATAATTTATCAGCTCTCTAGCGCCACCTATTTTATATGACATTTATAGAAAGCTCTTAGCCTCTTCTAAATAAGCAGACCCAATAATGCCTTTAAATGATTTTGAGAAATGTAATCGTTTTTCTAATGTGGAGCTAAATGACTCTACAGCGCCCCCTATTTGGTTTAGGCTAATAAATTAGCGGTAGCTGTCTCAAATTTTCCCCAATGTTCAAGATTTTTGGTAGAAAAATAGATATTACGATGCCACACATAATACCCATTGGCATGTATTAGCTCCGCCCAACAGGAAGTCGGCCATTTTGAAAAATGTTAAATTTTTACACATTTTTCACGAACTCATTCGAACTCCTCCTAGAGTCTTTGTCAGATTACAACTAAATGGTCTGTGGATAGTCTCCAGACATACGTGGTGCTAAATTGCGAAGGAATAGTCGATAGCTGAAACGATGACGTAATGGCGGGCAATTGATTTAATGGAGACACAACACTAAACCAAATAGAAACATTAGCATGGTCAGAATACAGCTGCTTGGAAATTCATGAAACTTGGCAAAAATATAAAAGACATCATTACACACGTTTTCAGTGTTGATATGATTGACTCTGCCCAACAGGAAGTCGGCCATTTTGAAAAACGTGCATTTTACACACATTTTTTGCATACTTTGTCAAACTCCTCCTAGGGAATTTGTTGAATACTCTTGATATTTGTCAACAATAAACTACTACCATCCTTGATGATAAATTGCGAAGGAATAGTCGATATCTTAAACGAGGACGAAATGGCGGACAGTTGAATTGCTTGAGATACCCCATTAAAATAGGAAGTAAATACATTCTGGTGTTACTAGGTGTTTGAGGAGGTTAAACAGGTTGAACACTCACAAAACTTTTCAGGCCTGCTTGATTTAAGCAGTACTTTGATTAAAAATTGAAATTTCATATATACATATTTCATTGGCTCTATAGCGCCACCTAGGTTTCAATGCATATTTGACATTACGGAAATGCTCAAAAACTCTTGAAAATTGTCAGATTCCATAAGATCTAAAAAACACTTTACAAATATTGTGATAATTTTTTCATGTGTAGCTAGCGGACTCTACAGCGCCCCCTAATTCGTACGGTTAATAAATTAGCTTTGGATGTGTCAAAATTTGTCTAATCTTCTCAAATTTTGGTAGGAGCGTAGATACTATGACTTTGCACATATTTGCAATTGGTTTGTATTAGCTCCGCCCAACAGGAAGTCGGCCATTTTGAAATTTGTGTAATTTTTACAATTTTTTAACAAACTCATTTAAACTGCTCCTAAAGTCTTTGTCAGATTACCTCTAAATTAGCTGAGAATGAACATCAGACACAGTTGATGAAAATTGCCAAAGGAATAATTGATCGCTAAAACGGTGACGTAATGGCGGGCAATTGATTGACTAGAGACGCAACACTAAACCAAAGTGAAACCATGACACAGGCTGTATTCGGAATGGCATACTACATACTACTCGCGTACTAAATCTGCCTAAAGCCAGTATGCAGTACACAGTATGTGACCAAACTGAGGATCTGTAGTGCACTACAGGTACCCGGATGGTGTACTACTCCGCTCCGATTCCGCAGTGTGCATGGAGAGCTATCTTCGCGGTGTACTGCATCCCAACATGCATTGCGACTGGCTTCTCCAGCTCGCTTCAGAAAAAAACAAGATGGAGGCGAGTGCGAGAGATTTTTAAATTTTATAAATAAATATATTTTTAAATTAAGGGAATTATTTTGGAAAGTATTGGCTCACCGCTGTCGAGCCCCCTCCGCTGCCGCGGCCGAGCGCTGTCCGCCGCCGGGACTCTCCGCTGCCGCGCGTTCTCCGCGGGTGGGGACCCTCCGCGGCCGCGCGTTCTCCGCGGCGGGGACGCTCCGCTGCCGCGGCCGAGCGCTGTCCGCCGCCGGGACTCTCCGCTGCCGCGCGTTCTCCGCGGGTGGGGACCCTCCGCTGCCGCGGCCGCGCGTTCTCCGCGGCGGGGACCCTCCGCTGCCGCGACCGAGCGCTTTCCGCGGCCGGGACAGCGGAGGGTCTCGACAGCGGTGAGCCATTACTTTCCTTGATGCAGTAAATGATTCCCTCAGTTTTAATAAATTATTCTGTTATTTTAATAAATGATTCCCTCAGTTTTAATAAATGATTCTCTCAGTTTTAATAAATTATTCTGTTATTTTAATAAATGATTCCCTCAGTTTTAATAAATTATTCTGTTACTTTAATAAAAAATTCCCTCAGTTTTAATAAATTGTTCTCTTTATTTAATAAATAATTACCTTTGTTTAATAAATCGTTCTGTTGATTTAATAAATAATTCCCTGTGTTTAAATACATATTTTTTTTTTAAATAAGGGAATGATTTGAATACAAATTAATAAAATTGTTTGATTTGTGTTGAGATTGTGTAAATATGAATGAGAGTTTGTTTAAATGTTTTCTTCTTGTTGGTACTTACATAGATGAAAATAGTAATCTACTAAAATAAATAGAAAAACATATTTAAATATAACTGGAACATACTTGGGTTGTGGGGGCTGCTGCTAATTGGTTGTTAGAATTGGGTTAGCTGCTAAACTCTAAAATAAAAGCAGCAATTGCTGTTCTGGACAGTATGCAGATCTCATTAGTTTTAATAATGAAAAGGTAGGACATTTTTCATGTTCTTTCTGTTTACAACTCACTCTGAAGAATTCGGAGCACTACAGAGCACTGACTGGTGTGTCACAGCAGGACCGTGTAGGGTACTACAATCAAAAGTGTTACAGTACCGAATACTACATACTGGGCAGTGTGTAGTATGCAGTACATACTAGTGCAGTATGCAGTACGCAGTATAGTAGTATGCCATTCCGAATACAGCCACAGTCAGAACACAGATGATTAAAAATTCATGAAACTTGGCAAAAACACAAGAGACATCATTAGACACGTTTTCAGTATTGGTAGGACTGACTCCGCCCAACAGGAAGTCGGCCATTTTGAAATATCTGAATTTTACATACATTTGTTGTGTATATTGTCAAACTACTCCTAGAAATTTTCTTGAATTCTCTTGGTATTTGGTAAAAATAAACATTAAACATATCTGATGATAAATTGTGAAGGAATAGTCGATATCTCAAACGAGGACGAAATGGCAGATGGTTGAATTTGTGAGATGCCACATCAAAACAGGAGGTCAAAACCTAGGTAATGCCAGGTGTTTTGAGGAGGTTATAACGGAGAAAAACTCACAAAATTTGACCGGCCTGCTTATCTGAGGCTGTTGTTTGATGTAGTATTAGAATTTCAAATACATGTATTTTAACAGCGCCATAGCGCTACCTGTATTTTAAATGGATATTTCACATGTTTAACAGGATAGAAAACTCTTGAAAATTGGCACACTCAATAAGACCTTAAAATTACTTTTACCGGTTTCTCGGTTTGGCCCGGTACGATTTGCGCTGTTGTGCGAGGGCCCTACGTCCCCCTGTAACAGGGGGACAACTCGTTATTATTAGGGCCCGAGCACCGAAGGCGCAGGCGAAGCCTGCACCGGAGGTGCAAAGCCCTATTGTTTTTGGTCCGTTTATTATTAGGGCCCGAGCACCGAAGGCGCAGGCGAAGCCTGCACCGGAGGTGCAAAGCCCTATTGTTTTTGGAATGTTTATTATTATTATTATTATTTTTATTTACAAACTTCGCGCCCATTTTTGAGGCCTTTCCGATACTCGAAAACTCATGCATTTTGGCACAGACATCAAAACCCGTGAAAAATTTGAAATTCCATGGTTCATGGGTTTGGGCGTGGTTCAGGAGCTCTATAGCGCCCCCAAACGTTGCCAGTGGCCGGGATGAAGTTTGTCCAATATGCACCAACTTTGGTACACTCATTGACCTCCTCATGCAGAACAATAATCACTCGGTTTTATCAGACTCCGCTCAACAGGAAGTCTGCCATTTTGACAGGAAGTCGCAAAATAAAAAGTTTCCCGTGCTGGTTTGGAGGGGTTATGATGTTCGAAAACTCATAAAACTTGACAGGCCTATCTGGCGTAGGCCGTACTTTGAGAATTAATTCGAATTTTGTAAATTCATCTTTAACCAGCTCTCTAGCGCCACCTATTTTACATCACATTTATGGAAAGCACTCAGCCTCTTGATAATTGGCAGATTCAATAAGGCCTCAAAATTATTTAGAAACGTTTTGTCATTTTTTGTGTGTGTAGCTAAATGACTCTACAGCGCCCCCTATTTATTTTAGCTAATTAATTAACTGTGGCCTTCTCAAACATTCTCCAATATTCATGATATTTGGTAGAAACATAGACAACATGATCCCGCACATATTACCAATAGGCATGCATTTGCTCCGCCCAACAGGAAGTCGGCCATATTGGAATTTGTGACATTTTTACACATTTTTCACATACTCATTCAAACTCCTCCTAGAGTCTTTGTCAGATTACCTCAAAATTTGGTGTGGATAGGCTCCAGACATAAGTGGAGATAAATTGCGAAGGAATAGTCAATAGCTGAAACGGTGTCGTAATGGCGGGCAATTGATTAACTAGAGACGCAACACTAAACCAAAGTGAAACCATGACACGGTCAGAACACAGATGATTGGAAATTCCTGAAATTTGGCGAAAACACAAGAGACATCATTAGACACGTTTGCCGTATTGGTAGGACTGACTCCACCCAACAGGAAGTCGGCCATTTTGAAATATGTGCATTTTACACACATTTTTTGCATACTTTGTCGAACTCCTCCTAGGGAATTTGTTGAATACTCTTGATATTTGTCAACAATAAACTACTAACACAACTGATGATAAATTGCGAAGGAATAGTCGATATCTTAAATGGGGACGAAATGGCAGACAGTTGAATTGCTTGAGATACCCCATTAAAACAGGAAGTGAATACATTCTTGTGTTGGTAGGTGTTTGAGGAGGTTAAAATGGATGAAAACTCACAAAACTTTACAGGCCTGCTTGTTTTACGTGGTACTTTGGTCTGAAATTGAAATTTCATATATACGCATTTCATTGGCTCTATAGCGCCACCTAGGTTTCAATGAATATTTGACATTACGGGAATAATCAAAAACTCTTGAAAATTGTCAGATTGCATAGGACCTAATAACACATTACAAATATTGTGAAAATTTTTCATGTGTAGCTAGCTGACTCTACAGCGCCCCCTAATTTGTTCAGTTAATAAATTAGCTCTGGATGTGTCAAAATTGGTCTAATGTTCTCCAATTTTGGTAGGAATGTAGATACTGTGACCCTGCACATATTTGCAATTGGCTTGTATTAGCTCCGCCCAACAGGAAGTCGGCCATATTGGAATTTGTAAGATTTTTACACTTTTTTCACAAACTCATTTAAACTGCTCCTAAAGTCTTTGTCAGATTACCTCTTATTTCACTGTAAATGAACAACAGACATATTTGATGAAAACTGCCAAAGGATTAGTTGATCGCTAAAACAGTGACGTAATGGCGGGCAATTGATTGACTAGAGACGCAACACTAAACCAAAGTGAAACCATGACACGGTCAGAACACAGATGATTGAAAATTCATGAAACTTGGCAAAAACACAAGAGACATCATTACACACGTTTTCAGTATTGGTAGGACTGACTCTGCCCAACAGGACGTCTGCCATTTTGAAATATCTGCATTTTACATACATTTTTTGCGTATGTTGTCAAACTACTCCTAGAAATTTTGTTGAATTCTCTTGGTATTTGGTAAAAATAAACACTGAACATATCTGATGATAAATTGTGAAGGAATAGTCGATATCTTAAACGAGGACGAAATGACGGACGGTTGAATTTTTGAGATGACACATCAAAACAGGAAGTTGACACCTAGGTAATGCAAGGTGTTTTGAGGAGGTTATAACAGGGAAAAGCTCACAAAATTTGACCGGCCTGCTTATCTGAGGCGGTTCTTTGATCTAGAATTAAAAATTCAAATACATGTGTTTTCACAGCTCTATAGCGCCACCTATATTTTAAATGAATATTTGACATTTTTGGCAGAATAGAAAACTCTTGAAAATTGGCACACTCAATGAGACCTCAAAATTACTTTCACCGGTTTCTCGGTCTGGCCCGGTACGATTTGCGCTGGTGTGCGAGGGCCCTACGTCCCCCTGTGACAGGGGGACAACTCGTTATTATTATTATTTTTATTTACAAACTTCGCGCCCATTTTTGAGGCCTTTCCGATACTCGAAAACTCATGCATTTTGGCACAGACATCAAAACCCGTGAAAAATTTGAAATTCCATGGTTCATGGGTTTGGGCGTGGTTCAGGAGCTCTATAGCGCCCCCAAACGTTGCCAGTGGCCGGGATGAAGTTTGTCCAATATGCACCAACTTTGGTACACTCATTGACCTCCTCATGCAGAACAATAATCACTCGGTTTTATCAGACTCCGCTCAACAGGAAGTCTGCCATTTTGACAGGAAGTCGCAAAATAAAAAGTTTCCCGTGCTGGTTTGGAGGGGTTATGATGTTCGAAAACTCATAAAACTTGACAGGCCTATCTGGCTTAGGCCGTACTTTGAGAATTAATTCGAATTTTGTAAATTCATCTTTAACCAGTTCTCTAGCGCCACCTTTTTTACATCACATTTATGGAAAGCACTCAGCCTCTTGATAATTGGCAGATTCAATAAGGCCTCAAAATTATTTAGAAACGTTTTGTCATTTTTTTTGTGTGTAGCTATATGACTCTACAGCGCCCCCTATTTATTTTAGCTAATTAATTAACTGTGGCCTTCTCAAAAATTCTCCAATATTCATGATATTTGGTAGAAACATAGACAACATGATCCCGCACATATTACCAATAGGCATGCATTTGCTCCGCCCAACAGGAAGTCGGCCATATTGGAATTTGTGACATTTTTACACATTTTTCACATACTCATTCGAACTCCTCCTAGAGTCTTTGTCAAATTACCTCAAAATTGGGCGTGGATAGGCTCCAGACATAAGTGGAGATAAATTGCGAAGGAATAGTCAATAGCTGAAACGGTGTCGTAATGGCGGGCAATTGATTAACTAGAGACGCAACACTAAACCAAAGTGAAACCATGACACGGTCAGAACACAGATGATTGGAAATTCCTGAAATTTGGCGAAAACACAAGAGACATCATTAGACACGTTTGCCGTATTGGTAGGACTGACTCCACCCAACAGGAAGTCGGCCATTTTGAAATATGTGCATTTTACACACATTTTTTGCATACTTTGTCGAACTCCTCCTAGGGAATTTGTTGAATACTCTTGATATTTGTCAACAATAAACTACTAACACACCTGATGATAAATTGCGAAGGAATAGTCGATATCTTAAACGGGGATGAAATGGCAGACAGTTGAATTGCTAGAGATACCCCATTAAAACAGGAAGTGAATACATTCTTGTGTTGGTAGGTGTTTGAGGAGGTTAAAATGGATGAAAACTCACAAAACTTTACAGGCCTGCTTGTTTTACGTGGTCCTTTGGTCTGAAATTGAAATTTCATATATACGCATTTCATTGGCTCTATAGCGCCACCTAGGTTTCAATGAATATTTGACATTACGGGAATAATCAAAAACGCTTGAAAATTGTCAGATTGCATAGGACCTAAAAACACATTACAAATATTGTGATAATTTTTTCATGTGTAGCTAGCTGACTCTACAGCGCCCCCTAATTTTTTCAGTTAATAAATTAGCTCTGGATGTGTCAAAATTGGTCTAATGTTCTCCAATTTTGGTAGGAATGTAGATACTGTGACCCTGCACATATTTGCAATTGGCTTGTATTAGCTCCGCCCAACAGGAAGTCGGCCATATTGGAATTTGTAAGATTTTTACACTTTTTTCACAAACTCATTTAAACTGCTCCTAAAGTCTTTGTCAGATTACCTCTTATTTCACTGTAAATGAACAACAGACATATTTGATGAAAACTGCCAAAGGATTAGTTGATCGCTAAAACAGTGACTTAATGGCGGGCAATTGATTGACTAGAGACGCAACACTAAACCAAAGTGAAACCATGACACGGTCAGAACACAGATGATTGAAAATTCATGAAACTTGGCAAAAACACAAGAGACATCATTACACACGTTTTCAGTATTGGTAGGACTGACTCCGCCCAACAGGAAGTCTGCCATTTTGAAATATCTGCATTTTACATACATTTTTTGCGTATGTTGTCAAACTACACCTAGAAATTTTGTTGAATTCTCTTGGTATTTGGTGAAAATAAACACTGAACATATCTGATGACAAATTGTGAAGGAATAGTCGATATCTTAAACGAGGACGAAATGACGGACGGTTGAATTTTTGAGATGCCACCTCAAAACAGGAAGTTGACACCTAGGTAATGCAAGGTGTTTTGAGGAGGTTATAACTGAGGAAAACTCACAAAATTTGACCGGCCTGCTTATCTGAGGCGGTTCTTTGATCTAGAATTAAAAATTCAAATACATGTGTTTTCACAGCTCTATAGCGCCACCTATATTTTAAATGAATATTTGACATTTTTGGTAGAATAGAAAACTCTTGAAAATTGGCACACTCAATGAGACCTCAAAATTACTTTCACCGGTTTCTCGGTTTGGCCCGGTACGATTTGCGCTGGTGTGCAAGGGCCCTACGTCCCCCTGTGACAGGGGGACAACTCGTTAGGGCCCGAGCACCGAAGGCGCAGGCGAAGCCTGCACCGGAGGTGCAAAGCCCTATTGTTTTTGGTCCGTTTATTAGGGCCCGAGCACCGAAGGCGCAGGCGAAGCCTGCACCGGAGGTGCAAAGCCCTATTGTTTTTGGTCCGTTTATTAGGGCCCGAGCACCGAAGGCGCAGGCGAAGCCTGCACCGGAGGTGCAAAGCCCTATTGTTTTTGGAATGTTTATTAGGGCCCGAGCACCGAAGGCGCAGGCGAAGCCTGCACCGGAGGTGCAAAGCCCTATTGTTTTTGGAATGTTTATTATTATTATTATTTTTATTTACAAACTTCGCGCCCATTTTTGAGGCCTTTCCGATACTCGAAAACTCTTGCATTTTGGCACAGACGTCAAAGCCGGTGAAAAATTTTAAATTACATCGTTCACAGGTTTGGGCGTGGATCAGGAGCTCTATAGCGCCCCCAAACGTTGCCAGTGGCCGGGATAAAGTTTGTCCAATGTGCACCAACTTTGGTACGCTCATTGACCTCATTATACCGATCAAGAATCACTTGGATTTATTTGACTCCGCCTAACAGGAAGTCGGCCATTTTGGCAGGAAGTCGCAAAATAAAAAGTTTCCCGTGGTGTTTTGGGTGGGTTACGATGTTCGAAAACTCATAAAATTTCACAGGCCTATTGGGCATAGGCTGTACTTTGATGTAAAATTGGAATTTTTCATATTCATAATTTATCAGCTCTCTAGCGCCACCTATTTTATATGACATTTATAGAAAGCTCTTAGCCTCTTCTATATTAGCAGACCCAATAATGCCTTTAAATGGTTTCGAGAAATGTAATCATTTTTCTAATGTGGTGCTAAATGACTCTACAGCGCCCCCTATTTGGTTTAGGCTAATAAATTAGCGGTAGCTGTCTCAAATTTTCCCCAATGTTCAAAATTTTTGGTAGAAACATAGATATTACGATGCCACACATAATACCCATTGGCATGTATTAGCTCCGCCCAACAGGAAGTCGGCCATTTTGAAAAATGTTAAATTTTTAAACATTTTTCACATACTTATTCGAACTCCTCCTAGAGTCTTTGTCAGATTACAACTAAATGGTCTGTGGATAGTCTCCAGACATACATGGTGCTAAATTGCGAAGGAATAGTCGATAGCTGAAACGATGACGTAATGGCGGGCAATTGATTTAATGGAGACACAACACTAAACCAAATAGAAACATTAGCATGGTCAGAATACAGCTGCTTGGAAATTCATGAAACTTGGCAAAAACATAAAAGACATCATTACACACATTTTCAGTGTTGATATGATTGACTCCGCCCAACAGGAAGTCGGCCATTTTGAAAAACGTGCATTTTACACACATTTTTTGCATACTTTGTCGAACTCCTCCTAGGGAATTTGTTGAATACTCTTGATATTTGTCAGCAATAAACTACTACCATCCGTGATGATAAATTGCGAAGGAATAGTCGATATCTTAAACGAGGACGAAATGGCGGACAGTTGAATTGCTTGAGATACCCCATTAAAATAGGAAGTAAATACATTCTGGTGTTAGTAGGTGTTTGAGGAAGTTAAACAGGTTGAACACTCACGAAACTTTACAGGCCTGCTTGATTTAAGCGGTCCTTTGATTAAAAATTTAAATTTCATATATACATATTTCATTGGCTCTATAGCGCCACCTAGGTTTCAATGCATATTTGACATTACGGAAATGCTCAAAAACTCTTGAAAACTGTCAGATTCCATAAGATCTAAAAACACTTTACAAATATTGTGATAATTTTTTCATGTGTAGCTAGCGGACTCCACAGCGCCCCCTAATTTGTTCGTTTAATAAATTAGCTGTGGATGTGTCAAAATTTGTCTAATCTTCTCAAATTTTGGTAGGATCGTAGATAGTATGACCCTGCACATATTTGCAATTGGCTTGTATTAGCTCCGCCCCACAGGAAGTCGGCCATATTTGAATTTGTAATATTTTTACACATTTTTCACAAACTCATTTAAACTGCTCCTAAAGTCTTTGTCAGATTACCTCTTATTTCGCTGTAAATGAACAACAGACATATTTGATGATAATTGCCAAAGGATTAGTTGATCGGTAAAACGGTGACCCAATGGCGAGCAATTGAGTCACTAGAGACGCAACACTAAACCAAAGTGAAACCATGACATGGTCAGAAAACAGATTATTGAAAATTCATGAAACTTGGCAAAAACACAAAAGACATCATTACACACATTTTCAGCATTGGTAGGACTGACTCCGCCCAACAGGAAGTCGACCATTTTGAAATATCTGCATTTTACACACATTTTTTGTGTACATTGTCAAACTACTCTTAGCAAATTTGATGAATTCTCTTGGTATTTGGTAAAAATAAACATTGAACATATCTGATGATAAATTGTGAAGGAATAGTCGATATCTCAAACGAGGACGAAATGGCAGATGGTTGAATTTGTGAGATCCCACATCAAAACAGGAGGTGAAAACCTAGGTAATGCCAGGTGTTTTGAGGAGGTTATAACGGAGAAAAACTCACAAAATTTGACCAGCCTGCTTATCTAAGGCTGTTGTTTGATGTAGAATTAGAATTTCAAATACATGTATTTTAACAGCGTCATAGCGCCACCTGTATTTTAAATGGATATTTCACATGTTTAACAGGATAGAAAACTCTTGAAAATTGGCACACTCAATAAGACCTCAAAATTACTTTTACCGGTTTCTCGGTTTGGCCCGGTATGATTTGCGCTGTTGTGCGAGGGCCCTACGTCCCCCTGTGACAGGGGGACAACTCGTTATTATTATTATTATTATTATTTTTATTTACAAATTTCGCGCCCATTTTTAAAGCCTTTCCGATACTCGAAAACTCATGCATTTTGGCACAGACATCAAAACCCGTGAAAAATTTGAAATTCCATGGTTCATGTGTTTGAGGGTAGTTCAGGAGCTCTATAGCGCCCCCAAACGTTGCCAGTGGCCGGGATGAAGTTTGTCCAATATGCACCAACTTTGGTGCACTCATTGACCTCATTATACCGATCAAGAATCACTTGGATTTATTTGACTCCGCCTAAAAGGAAGTCGGCCATTTTGGCAGGAAGTCGCAAAATAAAAAGTTTCCCGTGGTGTTTTGGGTGGGTTACGATGTTCGAAAACTCATAAAATTTCACAGGCCTATTGGGCATAGGCTGTACTTTGATGTATAATTGGAATTTTTCATATTCATAATTTATCAGCTCTCTAGCGCCACCTATTTTATATGACATTTATAGAAAGCTCTTAGCCTCTTCTAAATTAGCAGACCCAATAATGCCTTTAAATGATTTCGAGAAATGTAATCATTTTTCTAATGTGGTGCTAAATGACTCTACAGCGCCCCCTATTTGGTTTAGGCTAATAAATTAGCGGTAGCTGTCTCAAATTTTCCCCAATGTTCAAAATTTTTGGTAGAAACATAGATATTACGATGCCACACATAATACCCATTGGCATGTATTAGCTCCGCCCAACAGGAAGTCGGCCATTTTGAAAAATGTTAAATTTTTAAACATTTTTCACATACTCATTCGAACTCCTCCTAGAGTCTTTGTCAGATTACAACTAAATGGTCTGTGGATAGTCTCCAGACATACGTGGTGCTAAATTGCGAAGGAATAGTCGATAGCTGAAACGATGACGTAATGGCGGGCAATTGATTTAATGGAGACACAACACTAAACCAAATAGAAACATTAGCATGGTCAGAATACAGCTGCTTGGAAATTCATGAAACTTGGCAAAAACATAAAAGACATCATTACACACATTTTCAGTGTTTTTATGATTGACTCCGCCCAACAGGAAGTCGGCCATTTTGAAAAACGTGCATTTTACACACATTTTTTGCATACTTTGTCGAACTCCTCCTAGGGAATTTGTTGAATACTCTTGATATTTGTCAGCAATAAACTACTACCATCCGTGATGATAAATTGCGAAGGAATAGTCGATATCTTAAACGAGGACGAAATGGCGGACAGTTGAATTGCTTGAGATACCCCATTAAAATAGGAAGTAAATACATTCTGGTGTTGGTAGGTGTTTGAGGAGGTTAAACAGGTTGAAAACTCTCGAAACTTTACAGGCCTGCTTGATTTATGCGGTCCTTTGATTAAAAATTCAAATTTCATATATACATATTTCATTGGCTCTATAGCGCCACCTAGGTTTCAATGCATATTTGACATTACGGAAATGCTCAAAAACTCTTGAAAATTGTCAGATTCCATAAGATCTAAAAACACTTTACAAATATTGTGATAATTTTTTCATGTGTAGCTAGCGGACTCTATAGCGCCCCCTAATTCATTCGTTTAATAAATTAGCTGTGGATGTGTCACAATTTGTCTAATCTTCTCAAATTTTGGTAGGAGCGTAGATACTATGACTCTGCACATATTTGCAATTGGTTTGTATTAGCTCCGCCCAACAGGAAGTCGGCCATATTGGATTTTGTAATTTTTTTACACTTTTTTTCACAAACTCATTTAAACTGCTCCTAAAGTCTTTGTCAGATTACCTCTAAATTAGCTGAGAATGAACATCAGACACAGTTGATGAAAATTGCCAAAGGAATAGTTGATCGCTAAAACGGTGACGTAATGGCGAGCAATTGATTGAATAGAGACGCAACACTAAACCAAAGTGAAACCATGACACAGTCAGAACACAGATGATTAAAAATTCATGAAACTTGGCAAAAACACAAGAGACATCATTAGACACGTTTTCAGTATTGGTAGGACTGACTCCGCCCAACAGGAAGTCGGCCATTTTGAAATATCTGAATTTTGCATACATTTTTTGCGTATGTTGTCAAACTACTCCTAGAAATTTTGTTGAATTCTCTTGGTATTTGGTAAATATAAATATTGAACATATCTGATGATAAATTGTGAAGAAATAGTCGATATCTTAAACGAGGAGGGAATGGCGGACGGTTGAATGTTTGAGATGCCACATCAAAACTGGAGGTTGACACATAGGTAATGCTAGGAGTTTTGAGGACGTTATAAGAGAGAAAAGCTCACAAACTTTGACCGGCCTGCTTATCTGAGGCTGTTGTTTGATCTAGAATTAGAATTTCAAATATATGTGTTTTAACAGCTCTATAGCGCCACCTGTATTTTAAATGGGTATTTCACATTTTTGGCAGGATAGAAAACTCTTGAAAATTACCACACTTAATAAGACCTCAAAATTACTTTCACCGGTTTCTTGGTTTGGCCCAGTACGATTTGCGCTGTTGTGCGAGGGCCCTACGTCCCCCTGTGACAGGGGGACAACTCGTTATTATTATTATTAGGGTTCAAGCACCGAAGGTGCGTAGAACCCTATTGTTTTTGCTAAGATTTTTCTTATTATTATTATTATTATTATTATTATTATTATTCTTCTTTTTCTCCTGTAAAAACAGTTGTGCAGCCTAAACCGTAAGTCATAGAGAAATGAAACTTGGTAGGTAGATGTAGGATCAGTGCATCTCGGTGGACAACAAAAATGGCACCGATTGGTCAAGTGGTGGCGCTATAAACAAGGAAATTCATTTTTCACAATTTTCTCAATAACTCAAAAACCATAAGACCTACATTCAAAATTCTTTTTTTGATGGATTCCTTGGGTCAATACCAACAACTTTCCAATTTGGACCATGCACTTCCGTCTATATAGATTTTGTGCTAATTTGCATAATATGCAAAACCTACTTTTGCAAACTAGTCCTAGGAATTTTGACCAATCCTGGCATGTTTGGTATCAAAACACTCATGAGAGCATGCGCTTCAATATTCATTAAGAAAAAGTTGAAATATGTAAACAATATGGCCGCCATATGCAAATTAGTCCTTCCGGATATATGCCCCATTCACTTCAAGAGGTAAATTTGGAGCACTGTTTCTCAGCAACCGTGCAACCTAGCAAGTTGAAACTTTGCATGCAGAATCTATCATACAGCCTCTAAAGGATGTTCAAAGGGCAACTTAATCAATCAACATGGCTGAACACCATCAGCCAATCAGCATTCAGCAGACATTTTGGCAGGCTGAATGTTGCCCAATCTGGATGATATTTGGCAGTTATGTTCAGGTGGAGACACTGTAGTGACCTGCAAAGTGCTGAAACAATCCGCCCCCTGGGGGGCGCTGTTCCAAAAAAACGAGTATGTGTCAATCATGCTGTACTATTTTGACATCTAATTGTTTTTGCCATATTTAGTACAGTGGCTCTGACAAATTTCTCAATACAACTATGTTTAAAAAGTGCTTTGTTCATTCATAATTGCTAATTGTTTGAAAATAGCTATATTGAAACTACTCTCTGGATATTTGGCCTATCACCTCCATTTCAGTCTTGCTGCACACTGTAGAGTCTCTAGGTAAATGTTCATTAAAAACATTTGTGAAAATTTCACATACAATACTCTCCAGGCATCAAGCAATCTGTGCGTCCTTGGAATTTCTAACCTAAATTGCTGTAACTCTGCAGTATTTGCTGTAATCTCACAATGTTAAAGACCTCTGTACAATATCACTCTGATGAAGCGCCATTTAATACAGAACTAGATTAAGAATAACTTGACATGTCATATCAGAACATTCACTCCTTTGTGCCTCTTCTCAACATTAATAACAGGTGAAAGACTTTTGATCATTTTAAATGTGACAGAATGTCTCCAATTGTGTTAGACCTTCTTACACATCACCATCCTATGCTCTAGTAGGCACCATTGTGCTAGTTGGTGCTTGATGAAGCGCCATTTAATTCAGAACTAGATTTATAATAACTTCGTAATTACATGTCATATCAGAACATTCACTCCTTTGTGTTAATTTAAACTTGTTTGGTCAAACATTTCAGCTTGTTCTGCAAAGGTTCAAAGGTCAATCTGAATACCCCTTTGTGAACATTCTGGTTGAAGCCACCTGATCAATACCAATAACATGTAGACACCTTTTGACTAGTTCTAACTCACTTAATGAATATCCTACAAAGTTCACTAGATTTACATGTGAATTTAAGCACTGATCAGGTTGAAAGGCCTCTGCTCAACATTAATAACAGGTGAAAAACTTGATAATTTCTAAATGTGACAGGGCATCTCCAATCATATTAGACCTTCTTACACATCACCATTCAATGCTCCAGTAGGCACCATTGTGCAAGTTGGTGCTTGAACCCGATGATTGCCGCTTGCGGCTATATTTATTATTATTATTATTCTTTTTCTCCTGTAAAAACAGTTGTGCAGCCTAAACCGTAAGTCATAGAGAAATGAAACTTGGTAGGTAGATGTAGGATCAGTGCATCTCGGTGGACAACAAAAATAGCACCGATTGGTCAAGTGGTGGCGCTATAAACAAGGAAATTAATTTTTCACAATTTTCTCAATAACTCAAAAACCATAAGACCTACATTCAAAATTCTTTTTTGATGGATTCCTTGGGTCAATACCAACAACTTTCCAATTTGGACCATGCACTTCCGTCTATATAGATTTTGTGCTAATTTGCATAATATGCAAAACCTACTTTTGCAAACTAGTCCTAGGAATTTTGACCAATCCTGGCATGTTTGGTATCAAAACAGTCGTGAGAGCATGCGCTTCAATATTCATTAAGAAAAAGTTGAAATATGTAAACATTATGGCCGCCATATGCAAATTAGTCCTTCCGGATATATGCCCCATTCACTTCAAGAGGTAAATTTGGAGCACTGTTTCTCAGCAACCGTGCAACCTAGCAAGTTGAAACTTTGCATGCAGAATCTATCATACAGCCTCTAAAGGATGTTCAAAGGGCAACTTAATCAATCAACATGGCTGAACACCATCAGCCAATCAGCATTCAGCAGACATTTTGGCAGGCTGAATGTTGCCCAATCTGGATGATATTTGGCAGTTATGTTCAGGTGGAGACACTGTAGTGACCTGCAAAGTGCTGAAACAATCCGCCCACTGGGGGGCGCTGTTCCAAAAAAACGAGTATATGTCAATCATGCTGTACTATTTTGACATCTAATTGTTTTTGCCATATTTAGTACAGTGGCTCTGACAAATTTCTCAATACAACTATGTTTAAAAAGTGCTTTGTTCATTCATAATTGCTAATTGTTTGAAAATAGCTATATTGAAACTACTCTCTGGATATTTGGCCTATCACCTCCATTTCAGTCTT
Source organism: Astyanax mexicanus (assembly GCF_023375975.1). Lineage (NCBI taxonomy): Eukaryota > Metazoa > Chordata > Actinopteri > Characiformes > Acestrorhamphidae > Astyanax > Astyanax mexicanus. The sequence continues at coordinate 14,058,523 of NC_064411.1, read as the reverse complement.
GCTGCACACTGTAGAGTCTCTAGGTAAATGTTCATTAAAAACATTTGTGAAAATTTCACATACAATACTCTCCAGGCATCAAGCAATCTGTGCGTCCTTGGAATTTCTAACCTAAATTGCTGTAACTCTGCAGTATTTGCTGTAATCTCACAATGTTAAAGACCTCTGTACAATATCACTCTGATGAAGCGCCATTTAATACAGAACTAGATTAAGAATAACTTGACATTACATGTCATATCAGAACATTCACTCCTTTGTGCCTCTTCTCAACATTAATAACAGGTGAAATACTTTTGATCATTTTAAATGTGACAGAATGTCTCCAATTGTGTTAGACCTTCTTACACATCACCATCCTATGCTCTAGTAGGCACCATTGTGCTAGTTGGTGCTTGATGAAGCGCCATTTAATTCAGAACTAGATTTATAATAACTTCGTAATTACATGTCATATCAGAACATTCACTCCTTTGTGTTAATTTAAACTTGTTTGGTCAAACATTTCAGCTTGTTCTGCAAATGTTCAAAGGTCAATCTGAATACCACTTTGTGAACATTCTGGTTGAAGCCACCTGATCAATACCAATAACATGTAGACACCTTTTGACTAGTTCTAACTCACTTAATGAATATCCTACAAAGTTCACTAGATTTACATGTGAATTTAAGCACTGATCAGGTTGAAAAGCCTCTGCTCAACATTAATAACAGGTGAAAAACTTGATAATTTCTAAATGTGACAGGGCATCTCCAATCATATTAGACCCCTCCCATGGACTGTTCTCTCTTCTGCCCTCAGGTAGAAGATACCGTAGCCTGACATGTAGAACAACAAGATTCCGGGACAGTTTTTATCCCATGGCCATTAGGCTGCTGAACACTACTAAACTTTAAGCACTATCTAAGGTGCAATATTATTATTATTGTTTTTTTTTTTTTTTTTTTTTTTTTTTTTTTTTTTCCCTCTGCTTCCTACTTCTTCTTCTCTCTCTATAGTGGCTATCTATTTGTGACTTGATGCAACGTAATTTCGTTCTGCAATGCATTTGTGATGTGGTGCTGAATGACAATAAAGATTGAATTGAATTGAATTGAATTGAATTGAATTGAATTGAATTAGACCTTCTTACACATCACCATTCAATGCTCCAGTAGGCACCATTGTGCAAGTTGGTGCTTGAACCCGATGATTGCCGCTTGCGGCTATATTTATTATTATTATTATTATGCCTCTTTGCGTCCATTTTTGAGGCATTTCCGATACTCGAAAACTCACGCATTTTGGCACAGGCCTCAAGCTCGGCGAAAATTTTAAAGTTCCATAGAGGCTGGACTTAGGCATGGTTCAGGAGCTCTATAGCGCCCCCAAACGTAGGCAGTGGCTGGGATGAAGTTTGTCCAATGTACACCAACTTTGGTACGCTCATTGACCTCCTCATAAAGAACAAGGATCAATTTGATTTATTTGACTCCGCCCAACAGGAAGTCGGCCATTTTGACAGGAAGTTGCAAAATAAAAAGTTTCCCGCTGGGTTTCGGAGGGGTTAAGATGTTTGAAAACTCCTAAAATTTTACAGAGCTATTTAGCTTAGGCCAAACTTTGACCTCCAGTTGGAATTTCGTAAATTCGTGTTTCATCAGCTCTCTAGCGCCACCTATTTTATATCACATTTATAAAAAGCTCTCAGCCTCTTGATAATTGGCAGATTCAATAAGTCTTTGAAATGATTTAGAAATATTTTGTCGTTTTTCTCATGTGTAGCTAGATGACTCTACAGCGCCCCCTATTTTATTTAGGCCATTAAATTAGCTGTAGGTGTTTCAAAATTTCTCCAATATTCTCGATTTTTGGCAACAACATAGAGAGTATCATCCCGCACATATTACCCGTTGGCTGGTATTAGCTCCGCCCAACAGGAAGTCGGCCATTTTGAAATTTGTGGAATTTTTACACATTTTTCACGAACTCATTCAAACTCCTCCTAGAGTCTTTGTCATATTACCTCTAAATTTGGTGTGGATAGGCTCCAGACATACATGGTGATAAATTGCGAAGGAATAGTCGATAGCTGAAACGATGACGTAATGGCGGACAATTAATTTAATGGAGACGCAACACTAGACCAAAGTGAAACCATGACACGGTCATAAAACAGATGATTGAAAAATCATGAAACTTGGTAAAAACACAAGAGACATCATAAGACACGTTTTTAGTATTGGAATGATTGACTCCACCCAACAGGAAGTCGGCCATTTTGAAATATGTGCATTTTACACACATTTTTTGCATACTTTGTCGAACTCCTCCTAGGGAATTTGTTGAATACTCTTGATATTTGTCAGCAAAAAACTACTACCATCCGTGATGATAAATTGCGAAGGAATAGTCGATATCTTAAACGAGGACGAAATGGCGGACAGTTGAACTGCTTGAGATGCCCCATTAAAACAGGAAGTGAATACATTCTGGTGTTAGTAGGTGTTTGAGGAGGTTAAAAAGGTTGAAAACTCTCGAAAATTTACAGGCCTGCTTGAATTAAGCAGTACTTTCATCTGAAATTAAAATTTCTTGTATACGTATTTCATTGGCTCTATAGCGCCACCTAGGTTTCAATGAAATATTTGACATTACGAGAATGCTCAAAACCTCTTGAAAATTGACAGATTGCATAAGACCTAAAAACACTTTACAAATATTTTGACAATTTTTTCATGTATAGCTAGCAGACTCTACAGCGCCCCCTAATTCGTTTGTTTAATAAATTAGCTGTGGATGTGTCAAAATTTGTCTAATCTTCTCAAATTTTGGTAGGATCGTAGATAGTATGACCCTGCACATATTTGCAATTGGCTTGTATTAGCTCCGCCCAACAGGAAGTCGGCCATATTGGAATTTGTAATATTTTTACAAATTTTTCACAAACTAATTTAAACTGCTCCTAAAGTCTTTGTCAGATTACCTCTTATTTCGCTGTAAATGAACAACAGACATATTTGATGATAATTGCCAAAGGATTAGTTGATCGGTAAAACGGTGACCCAATGGCGAGCAATTGAGTCACTAGAGACGCAACACTAAACCAAAGTGAAACCATGACATGGTCAGAAAACAGATTATTGAAAATTCATGAAACTTGGCAAAAACACAAAAGACATCATTACACACATTTTCAGCATTGGTAGGACTGACTACGCCCAACAGGAAGTCGGCCATTTTGAAATATCTGCATTTTACACACATTTTTTGTGTACATTGTCAAACTACTCCTAGCAAATTTGATGAATTCTCTTGGTATTTGGTAAAAATAAACATTGAACATATCTGATGATAAATTGTGAAGGAATAGTCGATATCTCAAACGAGGACGAAATGGCAGATGGTTGAATTTTTGAGATCCCACATCAAAACACGAGGTGAAAACCTAGGTACTGCCAGGTGTTTTGAGGAGGTTATAACGGAGAAAAACTCACAAAATTTGACCGGCCTGCTTATCTAAGGCTGTTGTTTGATGTAGAATTAGAGTTTCAAATACATGTATTTTAACAGCGCCATAGCGCCACCTGTATTTTAAATGGATATTTCACGTGTTTAACAGGATAGAAAACTCTTGAAAATTGGCACACGCAATAAGACCTCAAAATTACTTTTACCGGTTTCTCGGTTTGGCCCGGTACGATTTGCGCTGTTGTGCGAGGGCCCTACGTCCCCCTGTGACAGGGGGACAACTCGTTATTATTAGGGCCCGAGCACCGAAGGCGCAGGCGAAGCCTGCACCGGAGGTGCAAAGCCCTATTGTTTTTGGTCCGTTTATTATTATTATTAGGGCCCGAGCACCGAAGGTGCAGGCGAAGCCTGCACCGGAGGTGCAAAGCCCTATTGTTTTTGGTCCGTTTATTATTATTATTATTATTATTATTATTATTATTCTGCCTCTTTGCGTCCATTTTTGAGGCATTTCCGATACTCAAAAACTCACGCATTTTGGCACAGACCTCAAGCTCGGCGAAAATTTTAAAGTTCCATAGAGGCTGGACTTTGGCGTTGTTCAGGAGCTCTATAGCGCCCCCAAACGTCGGCAGTGGCCGGGATGAAGTTTGTCCAACGTGCACCAACTTTGGTACGCTCATTGACCTCCTCATAAACAACAAGAATCACTAGGTTTTATTTGACTTCGCCCAACAGGAAGTCGGCCATTTTGACAGGAAGTTGCAAAATAAAAAGTTTCCCGCTGGGTTTCGGAGGGGTTAGGATGTTTGAAAACTCCTAAAATTTTACAGAGCTATTTGGCTTAGGCCATACTTTGACCGTAAGTTGGAATTTCGTAAATTCGTCTTTCATCAGCTCTCTAGCGCCACCTATTTTATATCATATTTATGAAAAGCTCTCAGCCTCTTGATAATTGGCAGATTCAATAAGTCTTTGAAATGATTTAGGAATATTTTGTCGTTTTTCTCATGTGTAGCTAGAGGACTCTACAGCGCCCCCTATTTTGTTTAGGCCATTAAATTAGCTGTAGCTGTCTCAAAATTTCTCCAATATTCTCGATTTTTGGCAACAACATAGAAACTATTATCCCGCACATATTACCTATTGGCTTGTACTAGCTCTGCCCAACAGGAAGTCGGCCATTTTGAAATTTGTGGAATTTTTACACATTTTTCACGAACTCATTCAAACTCCTCCTAGAGTCTTTGTCATATTACCTCTAAATTTGGTGTGGATAGGCTCCAGACATACATGGTGATAAATTGTGAAGGAATAGTCGATAGCTGAAACGATGACGTAATGGCGGACAATTAATTTAATGGAGACGCAACACTAGACCAAAGTGAAACCATGACACAGTCATAAAACAGATGATTGAAAAATCATGAAACTTGGTAAAAACACAAGAGACATCATAAGACACGTTTTTAGTATTGGAATGATTGACTCCGCCCAACAGGAAGTCGGCCATTTTGAAATATGTGCATTTTACACACATTTTTTGCATACTTTGTCGAACTCCTCCTAGGGAATTTGTTGAATACTCTTGATATTTGTCAGCAAAAAACTACTACCATCCTTGATGATAAATTGCGAAGGAATAGTCGATATCTTAAACGAGGACGAAATGGCGGACAGTTGAACTGCTTGAGATGCCCCATTAAAACAGGAAGTGAATACATTCTGGTGTTAGTAGGTGTTTGAGGAGGTTAAAAAGGTTGAAAACTCTCAAAAATTTACAGGCCTGCTTGAATTAAGCAGTACTTTCATCTGAAATTAAAATTTCTTGTATACGTATTTCATTGGCTCTATAGCGCCACCTAGGTTTCAATGCATATTTGACATTACGGGAATGCTCAAAACCTCTTGAAAATTGACAGATTGCATAAGACCTAAAAACACTTTACAAATATTTTGACAATTTTTTCATGTATAGCTAACAGACTCTACAGCGCCCCCTAATTCGTTTGTTTAATAAATTAGCTGTGGATGTGTCAAAATTTGTCTAATCTTCTCAAATTTTGGTAGGATCGTAGATAGTATGACCCCGCACATATTTGCAATTGGCTTGTATTAGCTCCGCCCAACAGGAAGTCGGCCATATTGGAATTTGTAATATTTTTACAAATTTTTCACAAACTAATTTAAACTGTTCCTAAAGTCTTTGTCAGATTACCTCTTATTTCGCTGTAAATGAACAACAGACATATTTGATGATAATTGCCAAAGGATTAGTTGATCGGTAAAACGGTCACCCAATGGCGAGCAATTGAGTCACTAGAGACGCAACACTAAACCAAAGTGAAACCATGACATGGTCAGAAAACAGATTATTGAAAATTCATGAAACTTGGCAAAAACACAAAAGACATCATAACACACATTTTCAGCATTGGTAGGACTGACTCCGCCCAACAAGAAGTCGGCCATTTTGAAATATCTGCATTTTACACACATTTTTTGTGTACATTGTCAAACTAATCCTAGCAAATTTGATGAATTCTCTTGGTATTTGGTAAAAATAAACAATGAACATATCTGATGATAAATTGTGAAGGAATAGTCGATATCTCAAACGAGGACGAAATGGCAGATGGTTGAATTTTTGAGATCCCACATCAAAACAGGAGGTGAAAACCTAGGTAATGCCAGGTGTTTTGAGGAGGTTATAACGGAGAAAAACTCACAAAATTTGACCAGCCTGCTTATCTAAGGCTGTTGTTTGATGTAGAATTAGAATTTCAAATACATGTATTTTAACAGCGCCATAGCGCCACCTGTATTTTAAATGGATATTTCACGTGTTTAACAGGATAGAAAACTCTTGAAAATTGGCACACTCAATAAGACCTCAAAATTACTTTTACCGGTTTCTCGGTTTGGCCCGGTACGATTTGCGCTGTTGTGCGAGGGCCCTACGTCCCCCTGTGACAGGGGGACAACTCGTTATTATTATTATTATTATTATTATTATTATTATTATTATTATTATTCTGCCTCTTTGCGTCCATTTTTGAGGCATTTCCGTTACTCGAAAACTCACGCATTTTGGCACAGACCTCAAGCTCGGCGAAAATTTTAAAGTTCCATAGAGTCTGGACTTTGGCGTTGTTCAGGAGCTCTATAGCGCCCCCAAACGTCGGCAGTGGCCGGGATGAAGTTTGTCCAACATGCACCAACTTTGGTACGCTCATTGACCTCCTCATAAACAACAAGAATCACTAGGTTTTATTTGACTCCGCCCAACAGGAAGTCGGCCATTTTGACAGGAAGTTGCAAAATAAAAAGTTTCCCGCTGGGTTTCGGAGGGGTTAGGATGTTTGAAAACTAATAAAATTTTACAGAGCTATTTGGCTTAGGCCATACTTTGACCGTAAGTTGGAATTTCGTAAATTCGTCTTTCATCAGCTCTCTAGCGCCACCTATTTTATATCATATTTATGAAAAGCTCTCAGCCTCTTGATAATTGGCAGATTCAATAAGTCTTTGAAATGATTTAGGAATATTTTGTCGTTTTTCTCATGTGTAGCTAGAGGACTCTACAGCGCCCCCTATTTTGTTTAGGCCATTAAATTAGCTGTAGCTGTCTCAAAATTTCTCCAATATTCTCAATTTTTGGCAACAACATAGAAACTATCATCCCGCACATATTACCCATTGGCTTGTACTAGCTCTGCCCAACAGGAAGTCGGCCATTTTGAAATTTGTGGAATTTTTACACATTTTTCACAAACTCATTCAAACTCCTCCTAGAGTCTTTGTCATATTACCTCTAAATTTGGTGTGGATAGGCTCCAGACATACATGGTGATAAATTGCGAAGGAATAGTCGATAGCTGAAACGATGACGTAATGGCGGACAATTAATTTAATGGAGACGCAACACTAGACCAAAGTGAAACCATGACACGGTCATAAAACAGATGATTGAAAAATCATGAAACTTGGTAAAAACACAAGAGACATCATAAGACACGTTTTTAGTATTGGAATGATTGACTCCGCCCAACAGGAAGTCGGCCATTTTGAAATATGTGCATTTTACACACATTTTTTGCATACTTTGTCGAACTCCTCCTAGGGAATTTGTTGAATACTCTTGATATTTGTCAGCAAAAAACTACTACCATCCGTGATGATAAATTGCGAAAGAATATTCGATATCTTAAACGAGGACGAAATGGCGGACAGTTGAACTGCTTGAGATGCCCCATTAAAACAGGAAGTGAATACATTCTGGTGTTAGTAGGTGTTTGAGGAGGTTAAAAAGGTTGAAAACTCTCGAAAATTTACAGGCCTGCTTGAATTAAGCAGTACTTTCATCTGAAATTAAAATTTCTTGTATACGTATTTCATTGGCTCTATAGCGCCACCTAGGTTTCAATGCATATTTGACATTACGGGAATGGTCAAAACCTCTTGAAAATTGACAGATTGCATAAGACCTAAAAACACTTTACAAATATTTTGACAATTTTTTCATGTATAGCTAGCAGACTCTACAGCGCCCCCTAATTCGTTTGTTTAATAAATTAGCTGTGGATGTGTCAAAATTTGTCTAATCTTCTCCAATTTTGGTAGGATCGTAGATAGTATGACCCTGCACATATTTGCAATTGGCTTGTATTAGCTCCGCCCAACAGGAAGTCGGCCATATTGGAATTTGTAATATTTTTACAAATTTTTCACAAACTAAATTAAACTGCTCCTAAAGTCTTTGTCAGATTACCTCTTATTTCGCTGTAAATGAACAACAGACATATTTGATGATAATTGCCAAAGGATTAGTTGATCGGTAAAACGGTGACCCAATGGCGAGCAATTGAGTCACTAGAGACGCAACACTAAACCAAAGTGAAACCATGACATGGTCAGAAAACAGATTATTGAAAATTCATGAAACTTGGCAAAAATACAAAAGACATCATTACACACATTTTCAGCATTGGTAGGACTGACTCCGCCCAACAGGAAGTCGGCCATTTTGAAATATCTGAATTTTACACACATTTTTTGTGTACATTGTCAAACTACTCCTAGCAAATTTGATGAATTCTCTTGGTATTTGGTAAAAATAAACATTGAACATATTTGATTATAAATTGTGAAGGAATAGTCGATATCTCAAACGAGGACGAAATGGCAGATGGTTGAATTTTTGAGATGCCACATCAAAACAGGAGGTGAAAACCTAGGTAATGCCAGGTGTTTTGAGGAGGTTATAACAGAGAAAAACTCACAAAATTTGACCAGCCTGCTTATCTAAGGCTGTTGTTTGATGTAGAATTAGAATTTCAAATACATGTATTTTAACATCGCCATAGCGCCACCTGTATTTTAAATGGATATTTCACATGTTTAACAGGATAGAAAACTCTTGAAAATTGGCACACTCAATAAGACCTCAAAATTACTTTAACTGGTTTCTCGGTTTGGCCCGGTACGATTTGCGCTGTTGTGCGAGGGCCCTACGTCCCCCTGTGACAGGGGGACAACTCGTTATTATTATTATTCTGCCTCTTTGCGTCCATTTTTGAGGCATTTCCGATACTCGAAAACTCACGCATTTTGGCACAGACCTCAAGCTCGGCGAAAATTTTAAAGTTCCATAGAGGCTGGACTTTGGCGTTGTTCAGGAGCTCTATAGCGCCCCCAAACGTCGGCAGTGGCCGGGATGAAGTTTGTCCAACGTGCACCAACTTTGGTACGCTCATTGACCTCCTCATAAACAACAAGAATCACTAGTTTTTATTTGACTCCGCCCAACAGGAAGTCGGCCATTTTGACAGGAAGTTGCAAAATAAAAAGTTTCCCGCTGGGTTTCGGAGGGGTTAGGATGTTTGAAAATTCCTAAAATTTTACAGAGCTATTTGGCTTAGGCCATACTTTGACCGTAAGTTGGAATTTCGTAAATTCGTCTTTCATCAGCTCTCTAGCGCCACCTATTTTATATCATATTTATGAAAAGCTCTCAGCCTCTTGATAATTGGCAGATTCAATAAGTCTTTGAAATGATTTAGGAATACTTTGTTGTTTTTCTCATGTGTAGCTAGAGGACTCTACAGCGCCCCCTATTTTGTTTAGGCCATTAAATTAGCTGTAGCTGTCTCAAAATTTCTCCAATATTCTCGATTTTTGGCAACAACATAGAAACTATCATCCCGCACATATTACCCATTGGCTTGTACTAGCTCTGCCCAACAGGAAGTCGGCCATTTTGAAATTTGTGGAATTTTTACACATTTTTCACGAACTCATTCAAACTCCTCCTAGAGTCTTTGTCATATTACCTCTAAATTTGGTGTGGATAGGCTCCAGACATACATGGTGATAAATTGCGAAGGAATAGTCGATAGCTGAAACGATGACGTAATGGCGGACAATTAATTTAATGGAGACGCAACACTAGACCAAAGTGAAACCATGACACGGTCATAAAACAGATGATTGAAAAATCATGAAACTTGGTAAAAACACAAGAGACATCATAAGACACGTTTTTAGTATTGGAATGATTGACTCCGCCCAACAGGAAGTCGGCCATTTTGAAATATGTGCATTTTACACACATTTTTTGCATACTTTGTCAAACTCCTCCTAGGGAATTTGTTGAATACTCTTGATATTTGTCAGCAAAAAACTACTACCATCCGTGATGATAAATTGCGAAGGAATAGTCGATATCTTAAACGAGGACGAAATGGCGGACAGTTGAACTGCTTGAGATGCCCCATTAAAACAGGAAGTGAATACATTCTGGTGTTATTAGGTGTTTGAGGAGGTTAAAAAGGTTGAAAACTCTCGAAAATTTACAGGCCTGCTTGATTTAAGCAGTACTTTGATCTGAAATTAAAATTTCATATATACGTATTTCATTGGCTCTATAGCGCCACCTAGGTTTCAATGCATATTTGACATTACGGGAATGCTCAAAACCTCTTGAAAATTGACAGATTGCATAAGACCTAAAAACACTTTACAAATATTTTGACAATTTTTTCATGTATAGCTAGCGGACTCTACAGCGCCCCCTAATTGGTTCGTTTAATAAATTAGCTGTGGATGGGTCAAAATTTGTCTAATCTTCTCAAATTTTGGTAGGATCGTAGATAGTATGACCCTGCACATATTTGCAATTGGCTTGTATTAGCTCCGCCCCACAGGAAGTCGGCCATATTGGAATTTGTAATATTTTTACACATTTTTCACAAACTCATTTAAACTGCTCCTAAAGTCTTTGTCAGATTACCTCTTATTTCGCTGTAAATGAACAACAGACATATTTGATGATAACTGCCAAAGGATTAGTTGATCGGTAAAACGGTGACCCAATGGCGAGCAATTGATTCACTAGAGACGCAACACTAAACCAAAGTGAAACCATGACACGGTCAGAAAACAGATTATTGAAAATTCATGAAACTTGGCAAAAACACAAAAGACATCATTACACACATTTTCAGCATTGGTAGGACTGACTCCGCCCAACAGGAAGTCGGCCATTTTGAAATATCTGCATTTTACATACATTTTTTTGCGTATGTTGTCAAACTACTCCTAGCAAATTTTGTTGAATTCTCTTGATATTTGGTAAAAATAAACATTGAACATATCTGATGATAAATTGTGAAGGAATAGTCGATATCTCAAATGAGGACGAAATGGCAGATGGTTGAATTTGTGAGATGCCACATCAAAACAGGAGGTGAAAACCTAGGTAATGCTAGGTGTTTTGAGGAGGTTATAACGGAGAAAAACTCACAAAATTTGACCAGCCTGCTTATCTAAGGCTGTTGTTTGATGTAGAATTAGAATTTCAAATACATGTATTTTAACAGCGCTATAGCGCCACCTGTATTTTAAATGGATATTTCACATGTTTAACAGGATAGAAAACTCTTGAAAATTGGCACACTCAATAAGACCTTAAAATTACTTTTACCGGTTTCTCGGTTTGGCCCGGTACGATTTGCGCTGTTGTGCGAGGGCCCTACGTCCCCCTGTGACAGGGGGACAACTCGTTATTATTATTTTTATTTACAAACTTCGCGCCCATTTTTGAGGCCTTTCCGATACTCGAAAACTCATGCATTTTGGCACAGACATCAAAACCCGTGAAAAATTTGAAATTCCATGGTTCATGGGTTTGGGCGTGGTTCAGGAGCTCTATAGCGCCCCCAAACGTTGCCAGTGGCCGGGATGAAGTTTGTCCAATATGCACCAACTTTGGTACACTCATTGACCTCCTCATGCAGAACAATAATCACTCGGTTTTATCAGACTCCGCTCAACAGGAAGTCTGCCATTTTGACAGGAAGTCGCAAAATAAAAAGTTTCCCGTGCTGGTTTGGAGGGGTTATGATGTTCGAAAACTCATAAAACTTGACAGGCCTATCTGGCTTAGGCCGTACTTTGAGAATTAATTCGAATTTTGTAAATTCATCTTTAACCAGCTCTCTAGCGCCACCTTTGTTACATCACATTTATGGAAAGCACTCAGCCTCTTGATAATTGGCAGATTCAATAAGGCCTCAAAATTATTTAGAAAAGTTTTGTCATTTTTTTGTGTTTAGCTAAATGACTCTACAGCGCCCCCTATTTATTTTAGCTAATTAATTAACTGTGGCCTTCTCAAAAATTCTCCAATATTCATGATATTTGGTAGAAACATAGACAACATGATCCCGCACATATTACCAATAGGCATGCATTTGCTCCGCCCAACAGGAAGTCGGCCATATTGGAATTTGTGACATTTTTACACATTTTTCACATACTCATTCGAACTCCTCCTAGAGTCTTTGTCAGATTACCTCAAAATTGGGCGTGGATAGGCTCCAGACATAAGTGGAGATAAATTGCGAAGGAATAGTCCATAGCTGAAACGGTGTCGTAATGGCGGGCAATTGATTAACTAGAGACGCAACACTAAACCAAAGTGAAACCATGACACGGTCAGAACACAGATGATTGGAAATTCCTGAAATTTGGCGAAAACACAAGAGACATCGTTAGACACGTTTGCCGTATTGGTAGGACTGACTCCACCCAACAGGAAGTCGGCCATTTTGAAATATGTGCATTTTACACACATTTTTTGCATACTTTGTCGAACTCCTCCTAGGGAATTTGTTGAATACTCTTGATATTTGTCAACAATAAACTACTAACACACCTGATGATAAATTGCGAAGGAATAGTCGATATCTTAAACGGGGACGAAATGGCAGACAGTTGAATTGCTTGAGATACCCCATTAAAACAGGAAGTGAATACATTCTTGTGTTGGTAGGTGTTTGAGGAGGTTAAAATGGATGAAAACTCACAAAACTTTACAGGCCTGCTTGTTTTACGTGGTCCTTTGGTCTGAAATTGAAATTTCATATATACGCATTTCATTGGCTCTATAGCGCCACCTAGGTTTCAATGAATATTTGACATTACGGGAATAATCAAAAACTCTTGAAAATTGTCAGATTGCATAGGACCTAAAAACACATTACAAATATTGTGATAGTTTTTTCATGTGTAGCTAGCTGACTCTACAGCGCCCCCTAATTTGTTCAGTTAATAAATTAGCTCTGGATGTGTCAAAATTGGTCTAATGTTCTCCAATTTTGGTAGGAATGTAGATACTGTGACCTTGCACATATTTGCAATTGGCTTGTATTAGCTCCGCCCAACAGGAAGTCGGCCATATTGGAATTTGTAAGATTTTTACACTTTTTTCACAAACTCATTTAAACTGCTCCTAAAGTCTTTGTCAGATTACCTCTTATTTCACTGTAAATGAACATCTGACATATTTGATGAAAACTGCCAAAGGATTAGTTGATCGCTAAAACAGTGACGTAATGGCGGGCAATTGATTGACTAGAGACGCAACACTAAACCAAAGTGAAACCATGACACGGTCAGAACACAGATGATTGAAAATTCATGAAACTTGGCAAAAACACAAGAGACATCATTACACACGTTTTCAGTATTGGTAGGACTGACTCCGCCCAACAGGAAGTCTGCCATTTTGAAATATCTGCATTTTACATACATTTTTTGCGTATGTTGTCAAACTACTCCTAGAAATTTTGTTGAATTCTCTTGGTATTTGGTAAATATAAACATTGAACATATCTGATGACAAATTGTGAAGGAATAGTCGATATCTTAAACGAGGACGAAATGACGGACGGTTGAATTTTTGAGATGCCACCTCAAAACAGGAAGTTGACACCTAGGTAATGCAAGGTGTTTTGAGGAGGTTATAACTGAGGAAAACTCACAAAATTTGACCGGCCTGCTTATCTGAGGCGGTTCTTTGATCTAGAATTAAAAATTCAAATACATGTGTTTTCACAGCTCTATAGCGCCACCTATATTTTAAATGAATATTTGACATTTTTGGCAGAATAGAAAACTCTTGAAAATTGGCACACTCAATGAGACCTCAAAATTACTTTCACCGGTTTCTCGGTTTGGCCCGGTACGATTTGCGCTGGTGTGCGAGGGCCCTACGTCCCCCTGTGACAGGGGGACAACTCGTTATTATTAGGGCCCGAGCACCGAAGGCGCAGGCGAAGCCTGCACCGGAGGTGCAAAGCCCTATTGTTTTTGGAATGTTAATTAATAGGGCCCGAGCACCGAAGGCGCAGGCGAAGCCTGCACCGGAGGTGCAAAGCCCTATTGTTTTTGGTCCGTTTATTATTATTATTATTCTGCCTCTTTGCGTCCATTTTTGAGGCATTTCCGATACTCGAAAACTCACGCATTTTGGCACAGGCCTCAAGCTCGGCGAAAATTTTAAAGTTCCATAGAGGCTGGACTTTGGCGTTGTTCAGGAGCTCTATAGCGCCCCCAAACGTCGGCAATGGCCGGGATGAAGTTTGTCCAACGTGCACCAACTTTGGTACACTCATTGACCTCCTCATAAACAACAAGAATCACTAGGTTTTATTTGACTCCGCCCAACAGGAAGTCGGCCATTTTGACAGGAAGTTGCAAAATAAAAAGTTTCCCGCTGGTTTTCGGAGTGGTTAGGATGTTTGAAAACTCCTAAAATTTTACAGAGCTATTTGGCCTTGGCCATACTTTGACCGTAAGTTGGAATTTCGTAAATTCGTCTTTCATCAGCTCTCTAGCGCCACCTATTTTATATCATATTTATGAAAAGCTCTCAGCCTCTTGATGATTGGCAGATTCAATAAGTCTTTGAAATGATTTAGGAATATTTTGTCGTTTTTCTCATGTGTAGCTAGAGGACTCTACAGCGCCCCCTATTTTGTTTAGGCCATTAAATTAGCTGTAGCTGTCTCAAAATTTCTCCAATATTTTCGGACAAAGAAACTATCATCCCGCACATATTACCCTTTGGCTTGTACTAGCTCCGCCCAACAGGAAGTCGGCCATTTTGAAAATTGTGGAATTTTTACACATTTTTCACGAACTCATTCAAACTCCTCCTAGAGTCTTTGTCATATTAGCTCTAAATTTGGTATGGATAGGCTCCAGACATACATGGTGATAAATTGCGAAGGAATAGTCGATAGCTGAAACGATGACGTAATGGCGGACAATTAATTTAATGGAGACGCAACACTAGACCAAAGTGAAACCATGACACAGTCATAAAACAGATTATTGAAAAATCATGAAACTTGGTAAAAACACAAGAGACATCATAAGACACGTTTTTAGTATTGGAATGATTGACTCCGCCCAACAGGAAGTCGGCCATTTTGAAATATGTGCATTTTACACACATTTTTTGCATACTTTGTCGAACTCCTCCTAGGGAATTTGTTGAATACTCTTGATATTTGTCAGTAATAAACTACTAACACACCTGATGATAAATTGCGAAGGAATAGTCGATATCTTAAACGAGGACGAAATGGCGGACAGTTGAATTGCTTGAGATGCCCCGTTAAAACAGGAAGTGAATACATTCTGGTGTTGGTAGGTGTTTGAGGAGGTTAAAAAGGATGAAAACTCTCAAAAATTTACAGGCCTGCTTGATTTAAGCAGTACTTTGATCTGAAATTAAAATTTCATATATACGTATTTCATTGGCTCTATAGCGCCACCTAGGTTTCAATGCATATTTGACATTACGGGAATGCTCAAAACCTATTGAAAATTGACAGATTGCATAAGACCTAAAAACACTTTACAAATATTTTGACAATTTTTTCATGTATAGCTAGCAGACTCTACAGCGCCCCCTAATTGGTTCGTTTAATAAATTAGCTGTGGATGTGTCAAAATTTGTCTAATCTTCTCAAATTTTGGTAGGATCGTAGATAGTATGACCCTGCACATATTTGCAATTGGCTTGTATTAGCTCCGCCCCACAGGAAGTCGGCCATATTGGAATTTGTAATATTTTTACACATTTTTCACAAACTCATTTAAACTGCTCCTAAAGTCTTTGTCAGATTACCTCTTATTTTGCTGTAAATGAACAACAGACATATTTGATGATAACTGCCAAAGGATTAGTTGATCGGTAAAACGGTGACCCAATGGCGAGCAATTGATTCACTAGAGACGCAACACTAAACCAATGTGAAACCATGACACGGTCAGAAAACAGATTATTGAAAATTCATGAAACTTGGCAAAAACACAAAAGACATCATTACACACATTTTCAGCATTGGTAGGACTGACTCCGCCCAACAGGAAGTCGGCCATTTTGAAATATCTGCATTTTACATACATTTTTTTGCGTATGTTGTCAATCTACTCCTAGCAAATTTTGTTGAATTCTCTTGATATTTGGTAAAAATAAACATTGAACATATCTGATGATAAATTGTGAAGGAATAGTCGATATCTCAAACGAGGACGAAATGGCAGATGGTTGAATTTTTGAGATCCCACATCAAAACAGGAGGTGAAAACCTAGGTAATGCTAGGTGTTTTGAGGAGGTTATAACGAAGAAAAACTCACAAAATTTGACTGGCCTGCTTATCTAAGGCTGTTGTTTGATGTAGAATTAGAATTTCAAATACATGTATTTTAACAGCGCCATAGCGCCACCTGTATTTTAAATGGATATTTCACATGTTTAACAGGATAGAAAACTCTTGAAAATTGGCACACTCAATAAGACCTCAAAATTACTTTTACCGGTTTCTCGGTTTGGCCCGGTACGATTTGCGCTGTTGTGCGAGGGCCCTACGTCCCCCTGTGACAGGGGGACAACTCGTTATTAGGGCCCGAGCACCGAAGGCGCAGGCGAAGCCTGCACCGGAGGTGCAAAGCCCTATTGTTTTTGGTCCGTTTATTATTATTATTATTATTATTATTATTCTGCCTCTTTGCGTCCATTTTTGAGGCATTTCCGATACTCGAAAACTCACGCATTTTGGCACAGACCTCAAGCTCGGCGAAAATTTTAAAGTTCCATAGAGGCTGGACTTAGGCGTGGTTCAGGAGCTCTATAGCGCCCCCAAACGTAGGCAGTGGCCGGGATGAAGTTTGTCCAATGTACACCAACTTTGGTACGCTCATTGACCTCCTCATAAAGAACAAGGATCTATTTGATTTATTTGACTCCGCCCAACAGGAAGTCGGCCATTTTGACAGGAAGTTGCAAAATAAAAAGTTTCCCGCTGGGTTTCGGAGGGGTTAAGATGTTTGAAAACTCCTAAAATTTTACAGAGCTATTTAGCTTAGGCCAAACTTTGACCTTCAGTTGGAATTTCGTAAATTCGTGTTTCATCAGCTCTCTAGCGCCACCTATTTTATATCACATTTATAAAAAGCTCTCAGCCTCTTGATAATTGGCAGATTCAATAAGTCTTTGAAATGATTTAGAAATATTTTGTCGTTTTTCTCATGTGTAGCTAGATGACTCTACAGCGCCCCCTAATTTATTTAGGCCATTAAATTAGCTGTAGCTGTCTCAAAATTTCTCCAATATTCTCGATTTTTGGCAACAACATAGAGAGTATCATCCCGGACATATTACCCATTGGCTGGTATTAGCTCCGCCCAACAGGAAGTCGGCCATTTTGAAATTTGTGGAATTTTTACACATTTTTCACGAACTCATTCAAACTCCTCCTAGAGTCTTTGTCAGATTATCTCTAAATTGGGCATGGGTAGGCTCCAGACATACGTGGTGATAAATTGCGAAGGAATAGTCGATGGCTGAAACGATGACGTAATGGCAGGCAATTAATTTAATGGAGAAGCAACACTAAACAAACGTGAAACCATGACACGGTCATAAAACAGATGATTGAAAATTCATGAAACTTGGCAAAAACACAAGAGACATCATAAGACACGTTTTTAGTATTGGTAAGACTGACTCCGCCCAACAGGAAGTCGGCCATTTTGAAAAAAGTGTGTTTTACACACATTTTTTGCATACTTTGTCGAACTCCTCCTAGGGAATTTGTTGAATACTCTTGATATTTGTCTGTAATAAACTGCTAACATACTTGATTGTAAATTGCGAAGGAATAGTCGATATCTTAAACGAGGACGAAATGGCGGACAGTTGAATTGCTTGAGATGCCCCGTTAAAACAGGAAGTGAATACATTCTGGTGTTAGTAGGTGTTTGAGGAGGTTAAAAAGGTTGAAAACTCTCGAAAATTTACAGGCCTGCTTGATTTAAGCAGTAGTTTGATCTGAAATTAAAATTTCATATATACGTATTTCATTGGCTCTATAGCGCCACCTAGGTTTCAATGCATATTTGACATTACGGGAATGCTCAAAACCTCTTGAAAATTGACAGATTGCATAAGACCTAAAAACACTTTACAAATATTTTGACAATTTTTTCATGTATAGCTAGCGGACTCTACAGCGCCCCCTAATTTGTTCATTTAATAAATTAGCTGTGGATGTGTCAAAATTTGTCTAATCTTCTCAAATTTTGGTAGGAGTGTAGATAGTATGACCCTGCACATATTTGCAATTGGCTTGTATTAGCTCCGCCCAACAGGAAGTCGGCCATATTGGAATTTGTAATATTTTTACACATTTTTCACAAACTCATTTAAACTGCTCCTAAAGTCTTTGTCAGATTACCTCTTATTTCGCTGTAAATGAACAACAGACACATTTGATGATAACTGCCAAAGGATTAGTTGATCGGTAAAACGGTGACCCAATGGCGAGCAATTGATTCACTAGAGACGCAACACTAAACCAAAGTGAAACCATGACACGGTCAGAAAACAGATTTTTGAAAATTCATGAAACTTGGCAAAAACACAAAAGACATCATTACACACATTTTCAGCATTGGTAGGACTGACTCCGCCCAACAGGAAGTCGGCCATTTTGAAATATCTGCATTTTACACACATTTTTTGTGTACATTGTCAAACTACTCCTAGCAAATTTGTTGAATTCTCTTGGTATTTGGTAAAAATAAACATTGAACATATCTGATGATAAATTGTGAAGGAATAGTCGATATCTCAAACGAGGACGAAATGGCAGATTGTTGAATTTGTGAGATGCCACATCAAAACAGGACGTCAAAACCTAGGTAATGCCAGGTGTTTTTAGGAGGTTATAACGGAGAAAAACTCACAAAATTTGACCGGCCTGCTTATCTAAGGCTGTTCTTTGATGTAGAATTAGAATTTCAAATACATGCATTTTAACAGCGCTAAAGCGCCACCTGTATTTTAAATGGATATTTCACGTGTTTAACAGGATAGAAAACTCTTGAAAATTGGCACACTCAATAAGACCTTAAAATTACTTTTACCGGTTTCTCGGTTTGGCCCGGTACGATTTGCGCTGTTGTGCGAGGGCCCTACGTCCCCCTGTGACAGGGGGACAACTCGTTAGGGCCCGAGCACCGAAGGCGCAGGCGAAGCCTGCACCGGAGGTGCAAAGCCCTATTGTTTTTGGTCCGTTTATTATTAGGGCCCGAGCACCGAAGGCGCAGGCGAAGCCTGCACCGGAGGTGCAAAGCCCTATTGTTTTTGGTCCGTTTATTATTATTATTATTATTATTATTATTCTGCCTCTTTGCGTCCATTTTTGAGGCATTTCCGATACTCGAAAACTCACGCATTTTGGCACAGACCTCAAGCTCGGCGAAAATTTTAAAGTTCCATAGAGGCTGGACTTTGGCGTTGTTCAGGAGCTCTATAGCGCCCCCAAACGTCGGCAGTGGCCGGGATGAAGTTTGTCCAACGTGCACCAACTTTGGTACGCTCATTGACCTCCTCATAAACAACAAGAATCACTAGGTTTTATTTGACTCCGCCCAACAGGAAGTCGGCCATTTTGACAGGAAGTTGCAAAATAAAAAGTTTCCCGCTGGGTTTCGGAGGGGTTAGGATGTTTGAAAACTCCTAAAATTTTACAGAGCTATTTGGCCTTGGCCATACTTTGACCTTAAGTTGGAATTTCGTAAATTCGTCTTTCATCAGCTCTCTAGCGCCACCTATTTTATATCATATTTATGAAAAGCTCTCAGCCTCTTGATGATTGGCAGATTCAATAAGTCTTTGAAATGATTTAGGAATATTTTGTCGTTTTTCTCATGTGTAGCTAGAGGACTCTACAGCGCCCCCTATTTTGTTTAGGCCATTAAATTAGCTGTAGCTGTCTCAAAATTTCTCCAATATTCTCGATTTTTGGCAACAACATAGAAACTATCATCCCGCACATATTACCCTTTGGCTTGTACTAGCTCCGCCCAACAGGAAGTCGGCCATTTTGAAATTTGTGGAATTTTTACACATTTTTCACGAACTCATTCAAACTCCTCCTAGAGTCTTTGTCATATTAGCTCTAAATTTGGTATGGATAGGCTCCAGACATACATGGTGATAAATTGCGAAGGAATAGTCGATAGCTGAAACGATGACGTAATGGCGGACAATTAATTTAATGGAGACGCAACACTAGACCAAAGTGAAACCATGACACGGTCATAAAACAGATTATTGAAAAATCATGAAACTTGGTAAAAACACAAGAGACATCATAAGACACGTTTTTAGTATTGGAATGATTGACTCCGCCCAACAGGAAGTCGGCCATTTTGAAATATGTGCATTTTACACACATTTTTTGCATACTTTGTCGAACTCCTCCTAGGGAATTTGTTGAATACTCTTGATATTTGTCAGTAATAAACTACTACCATCCGTGATGATAAATTGCGAAGGAATAGTCGATATCTTAAACGAGGACGAAATGGCGGACAGTTGAACTGCTTGAGATGCCCCATTAAAACAGGAAGTGAATACATTCTGGTGTTAGTAGGTGTTTGAGGAGGTTAAAAAGGTTGAAAACTCTCGAAAATTTACAGGCCTGCTTGAATTAAGCAGTACTTTCATCTGAAATTAAAATTTCTTGTATACGTATTTCATTGGCTCTATAGCGCCACCTAGGTTTCAATGCATATTTGACATTACGGGAATGCTCAAAACCTCTTGAAAATTGACAGATTGCATAAGACCTAAAAACACTTTACAAATATTTTGACAATTTTTTCATGTATAGCTAGCAGACTCTACAGCGCCCCCTAATTCGTTTG